>NC_138240.1:1006243-1061243 GCF_964197995.2 Scardinius erythrophthalmus | reverse complement strand
GGTGAAGATCTGCCGCGAGTGTGTGGAGAAGCAGAAGGACGTGCTGGCCGACACACACATCTATCAGCTGCGCATGTGGTGCACGCTCAGCGAAGTGCTCTCATACCTGCAGTTCTTCGACGAGGCGTCTACGTATGCGCGCAAGATGGTGGAGGGATACCTGTGAGTGTGTGTGTGTGAGGCTTTCATGCAATCATGCACAATTAAAGGAAGCTTTTCTCCATGTTCATTGTTCTTAAGTGTGTGTGATGTTGCTGTTTGATCAAGCTCCAGTTCTTCTCTATATCAGAGTCAGTGTTTCTGAACTCCTGAAACGCCTCCATTAGTCTTGAGTTTCTTTCAGGAACGAACATGTCTCAATATTCCTCATTTAAATAATTCATGTGCAGAATAAAAGGGGCGGGGCCTGGTTGAGTTAGTTAGTAGTGTGTTAAACTGGCGGTTATGGTAAGGGGCGGGACATTTCCCAAACACACTCGAAGCGCTCGACCAATCACAACACTGATCCAGCTGACCAATCAGAGCACAGTGTGCTTTACAGAGGGAGGGGCTTCATAGAGACAGGAACCAATCAGGGGTGTGTTTCCCGAAAGTATCGTTAGCCAACTATGGTCGCAAGTTCCGTCGTTATCAGGATAGTTCAACAAGTCAGTGTTTCCTGAAACCATCGTTCTAACGAACATTCGCAAACAGCATCGCAGAGTTGTGTGTTTGAACGACGCTCTCGACCTGTGATTAGAAGCAGTTTCATGTTTTCATGACATGTGGACTCAATAAATCCTGATCTTGAACAAAATAATCAAGCTGACATTCAGTACAGCCTGTATATTTCATTTAGAATATGTACTAATGTCATTTACGTCTATTAGTTTGTGAAGAGATTTAAAGCCTCGTTGTTGAAGAGTGCGCATGTGTGAACGAGCTCTAGTGTGTAAGAACGAGTCTATGAGTGAATCTGGAAATAAAGCAAATTAACTGAGAAAAATGAGATACGGGAAACACACCAGAGCGTTACTGACAGACTGGGAAGAGAGGAGCCGCAACACTGGTTAAGGGGAACAACGCTTTAAGGGTTTTCTGTGAGAGCGGTGTGTGTTAGCGGCCCCTAAGTTAACAAGTAATGATCTTTACAACGGAAGTGAATCAATCAAAACTAACTTTATCTGGACAATAACTTTATTCTAGATCTGCTGTAAAGCCTAAACACTCTCTGTTACTGTAATCTCCTGTTATCACTGTAAAGCTGCTGTGAAACGTCTGTATTGTTAAAGCGCTTGACTTGACAATGGAGAATATGGGGAAATAATGCATGCAAATCTATTGTAGTAGAGCCCATAAACAACATCAAGACTTGAGAAAAGGCCTAATATGTCGTCTTTATATGTTTGTGTATTGAAATAGAAAACTGTACCATCCCAACAACGCTCAGCTGGGAATGGCCACGATGCGTGCCGGCGTGACGCACTGGCAGGCGGGGCTTATCGAGGTCGGCCACGGCATGATCTGCAAAGCCTACGCCATCTTGATGATCACACACGGCCCCATGCACCCCATCACCAAAGACCTGGAGGTAAAGCTCGGACTAACCCCAGTTACAGTGAGCCTGAAAACATATTCAAACTATATTAAAAATCCTGTTGCTCTAACAGTGGAGCGCCAAGTGGAACGCCAAGGTCATGGGTTCGATTCCCAGGGAAAGCAAGAACTGATAATAATGTAAATGCGAAGCTTTAAAGCCAATGTCAATCGCTTTGGATAAAAGTGTCTGCCAAATGCATAAATGTGAATGTAAATATTCAGACACCTTCAACATTATCACAGTTTATTCGCTAAGTGTGTAACAATACCCTCATGTCACGTTTTGATACATATCACAGACGTATGATAAAAGGTTAACAAAAAATGCTTAAATATGCAGAATATGCTCGTACTCTGTCCTCACTAGATATATTTAAAATAATAAAGGCCACTTTTCACTGGTAACATTAGATATTTGGCATTATCACAAATATTCCCCCATTGCGTTATTATACATTATATTCAACATTATATGTAACAGTTTAATGTAGTTCTGACTCTAAAACTCTGAAAACTTGATTTTTTTTCTCACACAGTAATTTTTATTTTGGGTGAACTATACACAATATATTGTAACTATCCACGATACATATTGATGCATTTTTTGTATTTGCGATATATTGTGACACGATATATTGTTACACCCCTATTATTCGCTATAGTTTAGAGAATGGTGATAAAATATGAGCAGAACTCAGCTGATATTTGACTGGTTTTGTCCGTCCTTCTGTTAGACTGTCTCACACATGAATTATGTTGAATATCTGTCAGCTGTTAAATTTAACTACACAATTAGATAATACCAGTTTAGCTCAACCAATCACCAAGCAATGCTTCATTGTGTTCAGTCTGTGTGTGAAAAGAGCATTAGCAATTAAAGAAAACACACTTTAGCAAAACATGATCAGCTCAAAGTGTCCGAATCATTTTTGGTCCCAAATATTTGGGTGTAATATGTCACAGTATACTTTATTCTGCTCTCCTCACTTACATAAATGAACTATAGTGTCCTGATCACACTAGTGAAACGATATCAAAAATCATATCTGGTGTCTGAATAATCTTTGGTTTGGCTGTATATGAAGGTTCTGTCATCATTTACTCACCCTCGTGTCGTTCCAAACATGCTATTTTATCATCACTGGTTCACTAATTCGCTGTAGTGTTTGAAAGTGTTGCTCTCCTCTTCCCATCAGGCCATGCGCATTCAGACGGAGATGGAGCTGCGCATGTTCAAGCAGAACGAGTACGTGTATCACTCCATGCGTGAGGCGGCGCTGCAGAACCAGCCCATGAAGATGATGTCAGAACCGGCGGCCAACGAGAGCATCAAGAACCTGTTCCGCAGGAAGTGACATCACAGTCCACTGAGACACACACGCTCAGGTCGACGTTAGACTCACGTTTATGCATTCAGACAAAAACCAAAGCATCAAAGAGCCAATAATATTAGGGATGCACGATATATCGGTATCGGCCGATATATGTTCATTTTTAATGTTATCGTTATCGGCCCGATGATAAAATGTGGCCGATATATTAAAGCCGATAAATAATGCATTATCTCCTTCAGCTGAGACTCTTCAGATGCGCACTGTTCAACATGATGGTTATGATTTGCATGAAATATGATTGAATCACTTCAAAAAAGGAAAATACAGTGAAGTGCAACATGTGTCATATCGGCTACATAAGATTATTATGAGAACATTATAATTGTGTGTTTGGAACATGGATTTAAATGTGAGACTTTGTTTTCATAATCAGACTCTCAAAAATTATATAAAAATTTGGATTTAGATTTATCGGCCGATATATCGGTTATCGGCTTTCAAATATAAAATAATTATCGGTTATTGTTATCAGCCAAATTTTTAATATTGGTGCATCCCTAATAATATAAAATGCACATGCTTAGAGAAAAGGTTCTATATAAAACTCTACTTGACTCAATTTTATGCCAAAAAAGGAAAAGTGTCTTAAATTATTGCATAATACTTTAATGTTTAACGGGTTATTTCATTTTTTTCTAGTGATAAAGTATGTTTACGAGCTTTTTAACTCATAAAATGTAATCAAAATACGAATTGAATTAAAGCGAAATGAATTAATTACAGCTAAATCCATAAAATGATCCCTTTAAGGTTCTATGTAGAAGCTTTTCTTCTAAGAGTGCAGGTTTAGATCAGGAATCAATCTTCACTGACTGGGATGTGCATCTGTACATTTAGAGATGTATGGTTTCTAAATGATGACTGCGTGACGACTGTAACGACTGTAACGAGGTCGCATGGATTTTTTAGGCTGTTCTTTGTTTTTGAGTGTCATTTGGAATATTAAAGTTTTTTTTTGTAATTAAAGACTCGTCAGGTTTAAATGATGATGTTTGTGGTTTGACTTTCATTGTTCTCGTCCATGAAAGAGTTGAGACTCAAATGTCGCTTTTTCACAACTCAGTAATTAAATGTTATACATATTATACTTAGTTATACAGCAATAAATTGGTTTAACTCTAAAACATAAAGACTGTAAAAGACACACACATACACTCTCTCTCTCTCTCACACACACACACACACACACACAGGTTCTGTTTACTAGCTAGTTGAGACAGAAGATTCAACATTTTAAACCAAAAAATATATAAATGCATAAAAAATGTATTTAAAAAGTAGATTTTGATAATGTCTAATATATATCCACATGCCAAACCTAATAAAAGCAAGTCATTCTGAAGTTAATTTCAGCAACTTGATCTCCTTTTCCATTTTAAACACATGCACAACACAAATCATCTCTTTCAAGGAATACAAATGAGGGCACGGATGTGATTTTGAGAACAGTTTAATAAAAAAAAAACATGATATTTGTCTTTTCTCAGATCATGTGGAGGTCCGTGTGTGTTCAGGCCACACGCTTGCTGATCCTCTTGTAGATGAGGCTGCCGAGAGTCAGAGTCTGAAACACACACACACACACACATCATACAGGAGATCTGACCGTCACTGTGAGCTCGTTCCTGATGTTCATGATGTTCTCACTCACGTTGACCAGTGTGTTTCCGTCCACAAGCTCCGTGACCGACGTGATTTTGTTCAGGACGACCTTCAGCTTGTTTCCCTCTTTATTCACAACAGCCTAGAGCACAAAAGACACGATCAGCGTTATCACAGCTTTACTCAACTGCTCACACACATTTCTGTTACACACACAACTGCTCACACACATTTCTGTTACACACACACACAACCGCTCACACACATTTCTGTTACACACACAACTGCTCACACACATTTCTGTTACACACACAACTGCTCACACACATTTCTGTTACACACACACACAACCGCTCACACACATTTCTGTTACACACACAACCGCTCACACACATTTCTGTTACACACACAACCGCTCACACACATTTCTGTTAGACACACAACCGCTCACACACATTTCTGTTACACACACACACAACCGCTCACACACATTTCTGTTACACACACAACTGCTCACACACATTTCTGTTACACACACAACCGCTCACACACATTTCTGTTACACACACAACCGCTCACACACATTTCTGTTACACACACAACCGCTCACACACATTTCTGTTACACACACAACCGCTCACACACATTTCTGTTACACACACACACAACCGCTCACACACATTTCTGTTACACACACAACTGCTCACACACATTTCTGTTACACACACAACCGCTCACACACATTTCTGTTACACACACAACCGCTCACACACATTTCTGTTACACACACAACCGCTCACACACATTTCTGTTACACACACAACCGCTCACACACATTTCTGTTACACACACAACCGCTCACACACATTTCTGTTACACACACACACACACAACCGCTCACACACATTTCTGTTACACACACAACCGCTCACACACATTTCTGTTACACACACAACCGCTCACACACATTTCTGTTACACACACAACTGCTCACACACATTTCTGTTACACACACACACAACCGCTCACACACATTTCTGTTACACACACAACTGCTCACACACATTTCTGTTACACACACAACTGCTCACACACATTTCTGTTACACACACACACAACCGCTCACACACATTTCTGTTACACACACAACCGCTCACACACATTTCTGTTACACACACAACCGCTCACACACATTTCTGTTACACACACACACAACCGCTCACACACATTTCTGTTACACACACAACTGCTCACACACATTTCTGTTACACACACAACCGCTCACACACATTTCTGTTACACACACAACCGCTCACACACATTTCTGTTACACACACAACCGCTCACACACATTTCTGTTACACACACAACCGCTCACACACATTTCTGTTACACACACACACAACCGCTCACACACATTTCTGTTACACACACAACTGCTCACACACATTTCTGTTACACACACAACCGCTCACACACATTTCTGTTACACACACAACCGCTCACACACATTTCTGTTACACACACAACCGCTCACACACATTTCTGTTACACACACAACCGCTCACACACATTTCTGTTACACACACAACCGCTCACACACATTTCTGTTACACACACAACCGCTCACACACATTTCTGTTACACACACAACTGCTCACACACATTTCTGTTACACACACACACAACCGCTCACACACATTTCTGTTACACACACAACTGCTCACACACATTTCTGTTACACACACAACTGCTCACACACATTTCTGTTACACACACAACCGCTCACACACATTTCTGTTACACACACAACCGCTCACACACATTTCTGTTACACACACAACCGCTCACACACATTTCTGTTACACACACAACCGCTCACACACATTTCTGTTACACACACAACCGCTCACACACATTTCTGTTACACACACAACCGCTCACACACATTTCTGTTACACACACAACCGCTCACACACATTTCTGTTACACACACAACTGCTCACACACATTTCTGTTACACACACAACCGCTCACACACATTTCTGTTACACACACAACTGCTCACACACATTTCTGTTACACACACAACCGCTCACACACATTTCTGTTACACACTCAACTGCTCACACACATTTCTGTTACACACACACACACACAACCGCTCACACACATTTCTGTTACACACACAACCGCTCACACACATTTCTGTTACAAACACAACCGCTCACACACATTTCTGTTACACACACAACCGCTCACACACATTTCTGTTACACACACAACCGCTCACACACATTTCTGTTACACACACAACCGCTCACACACATTTCTGTTACACACACAACCGCTCACACACATTTCTGTTACACACAACCGCTCACACACATTTCTGTTACACACACAACTGCTCACACACATTTCTGTTACACACACACACAACCGCTCACACACATTTCTGTTACACACACAACCGCTCACACACATTTCTGTTACAAACACAACCGCTCACACACATTTCTGTTACACACACAACCGCTCACACACATTTCTGTTACACACACAACCGCTCACACACATTTCTGTTACACACACAACCGCTCACACACATTTCTGTTACACACACAACCGCTCACACACATTTCTGTTACACACAACCGCTCACACACATTTCTGTTACACACACAACTGCTCACACACATTTCTGTTACACACACACACAACCGCTCACACACATTTCTGTTACACACACAACCGCTCACACACATTTCTGTTACACACACAACCGCTCACACACATTTCTGTTACACACACAACCGCTCACACACATTTCTGTTACACACTTACACACAACCGCTCACACACATTTCTGTTACACACACAACTGCTCACACACATTTCTGTTACACACACACACAACTGCTCACACACATTTCTGTTACACACACAACCGCTCACACACATTTCTGTTACACACAACCGCTCACATACATTTCTGTTACACACACAACCGCTCACACACATTTCTGTTACACACACAACCGCTCACACACATTTCTGTTACACACACAACCGCTCACACACATTTCTGTTACACACACAACCGCTCACACACATTTCTGTTACACACAACCGCTCACACACATTTCTGTTACACACACAACTGCTCACACACATTTCTGTTACACACACACACAACCGCTCACACACATTTCTGTTACACACACAACCGCTCACACACATTTCTGTTACACACACAACCGCTCACACACATTTCTGTTACACACACAACCGCTCACACACATTTCTGTTACACACAACCGCTCACACACATTTCTGTTACACACACAACTGCTCACACACATTTCTGTTACACACACACACAACCGCTCACACACATTTCTGTTACACACACAACCGCTCACACACATTTCTGTTACACACAACCGCTCACATACATTTCTGTTACACACACACACAACCGCTCACATACATTTCTGTTACACACACAACCGCTCACACACATTTCTGTTACACACACAACCGCTCACACACATTTCTGTTACACACACAACCGCTCACACACATTTCTGTTACACACAACCGCTCACACACATTTCTGTTACACACACAACTGCTCACACACATTTCTGTTACACACACACACACACAACCGCTCACACACATTTCTGTTACACACACAACCGCTCACACACATTTCTGTTACACACACAACCGCTCACACACATTTCTGTTACACACACAACCGCTCACACACATTTCTGTTACACACAACCGCTCACACACATTTCTGTTACACACACAACTGCTCACACACATTTCTGTTACACACACACACAACCGCTCACACACATTTCTGTTACACACACAACCGCTCACACACATTTCTGTTACACACAACCGCTCACATACATTTCTGTTACACACACAACCGCTCACACACATTTCTGTTACACACAACCGCTCACACACATTTCTGTTACACACACAACCGCTCACATACATTTCTGTTACACACACAACTGCTCACACACATTTCTGTTACAAACACAACTGCTCACACACATTTCTGTTACACACACAACCGCTCACACACATTTCTGTTACACACACAACCGCTCACACACATTTCTGTTACACACACAACCGCTCACACACATTTCTGTTACACACACAACTGCTCACACACAAAACTTTACACACAAATCCAAGAATTGCACACACAAAATGCTAAATGCCTCACATCTCTTGCACTTCACTGCATTCACAATATCACAAACATCTCAAAAGCAAACATTTGTGTTACGTTGCAAACACCTTTGCCATATTATATTTTTGGATAAATCATATGCACACAGTTATTCAAAACCTAAAGCTCTCATTTCACGTACATTTCTGTACAAGACTGAAAGTAATTGGCGGAGAGATGTTGAAAAATTCATGATAAACACGAAAGCAACTGAAACCAAACTATTAATTTTTTTACTGTAAGCATTTGTGACTGTGAATACAGTATTACACAGTCCGACAAACCTATAACTCGACCTTTGACCTATTTATAGATCTATTCTAAAGCCCTGATTGGTCGGTGTTCAGTAAAGCGATGAGTGTTTGCACATGTGAGGAGTGTGTGTGAGGAGTGTGTGTGAGGCTCTGATGAATTACTGTGGTGTTTCGATAGGTTGTGTTTGAAAAAGGAAATCAAGAGACATCCGGTTAGATTTGTGTGTGTTACACAGAGAATTGTGTGTTGTGGTTTGCAAAAAGTGTTTTATGAAATTGAAAACCGAGTCGAAGGCCGAGAATTAGTGTGTGGTTTTGCAGATTTGGTGTGTGGTTCTGGTGTTCGAGTGTCAGGTTTCAGAAACTGAAGTGAGGATTTTGTGTGTAAGCAGTAAATGCACTTTCTTCCGCATCCCATCATGCACACAGATCCCTCTCTCCGCACCTTGACTTTCTCTCCGGTCAGCGTCTCGATGTCGGCCTCCAGCCCGATGGTGAAGGAGTTGGTCAGGACTTTGGCTCCGGTCGTCACGGTCACTTTGAAATGATCTCCGTTCTGCTCGATCTCGGAGATGCTCTTGATGTCTTTGCCTTTCTCAATCAGATCATCGGGAAGACCTGAAGGACATTAGGAGCGGACATTACGTTTAGTCATTTAGCAGACGCTTTTGTCCAAAGCGACTTACAGTTCAGGACTAAATTAAGCGAGTCATCGTGAAACATGTGCGATGCCGTCAGTTCTTTCAGATCGATCTAAAGTGTAAAAAAAAAAAAAGTTGCTGCAGCAACTCATTTTTTTAAGTCAGTTTAATGCAATTTAAGTTGAAGTGACTTAAACACCCAAGTTGATTGTATTTAAAAATGTAAGGCACTGACATACAATCAACTTGGGTGTTTAAGTCACTTCAACTTAAATTACATTAAACAGACTTAAAAAAAAAAAGTTGAAAATTGCTTAACTTATTTTGATGAGTCAAAGCAATGTAAAAACATGTTGTCATAACTTATTGATCATCAGTGTTCATTTTGAATGCATTAAATTGCATGATATTTGACTCACCGATGGCCTTCATGAAGTCCACGAATCCCTCCTGACTCTCCAGCTGATATTTCCCACTGAACGACATGGTGACGAGTGGATAAAGAGTGACACAAGACGAGTGGATAAAGAGTGTGAAAGACGCTTTTATGTTGTCAAATACACAGATTAATAATTATTAACCGGATAGGATGGTCCTGATTGGTCGATCACTGTGAAATCGTGTCAGGTGAAATGTCATTCGGGGTAAAAGTTGTTCTGAGTGCAAAACAGTGCTGATCTATAATTTATAATCAGATCGTGGCCTTAACCTTTGCCCTCGCACCATGACATCATCACACCCTATCGGATGCGAAGGTCACACTACTACAACATTTGGGATTTTTTTGTGTAAGTAAACTAACTAAAACAAATAAAAACGATAAATGATTTGTATTATTTTTTATTTAATTTTATTTTATATATTTAAATAAATAAATATATAGTTATTTAAAGTACTAAAACTGACAAAAACACAGAACATAAACAATCATATATTATAAATAATTATATATATATATATTTAAATAAACTTTTAGCTAAAATGAAAAATAAAAAACAAATGAAAAATTTTCCTTTGATTTTTACTTTTACAAAAACACTTTACAGTAAGGCTTCATTTGTTAACTTTAGACTAACAATGAAAGATACTTCAACTGCAATTATTAATCTTAGTTAAAAGTTGTATTTTTGAATGTAGTTAATGCACTAACATGCCTACACAATGACACATTTTATTATTAACTTACATTTTACAAAGATTAATGAATGCTGTAAAAATATATTACTCAATGCATAATGTTAACAAATCCTAATGTAAATATGAATATATATATATTTTGAGTCAAATATTAAGATGCATGTGTAAGAAACATTTAGCTGTTGTAATTTTATTTTTTATTTAATGAAATATGACATAATTATAAATGATGTCATGGCATGTTCATTTATAAATACACATTTGTATGTCAATGCATTCTTCAAATCATGAACCGGTCACAAGTCTATTAAAAATAAAGCATATTTCATTATAAGGTCTTGTGAGCAGAATTTGGACAAATAAAGAGCGTGTCTAAAGTCGTGCGAATGATCCGTAACTGCAGCACAGAAGAGCCTTTCAGCAGGAAAACTGCATGTTTTTCACGGATCTTCAAGGACAAAACCTTCATGCAACATCAGAGGAAACACATGAAACACACACACACATGCATCGTAACCTCGGTTTATAAGAGATTTCTGCACATCTGAGTCTCAGGAGCCTCATAATAACCCGTCAGCATTCGCCTGATCGTTCTCCTGACTCCTGAACTATGGACTGCATCTATCAAACCCTATTGATTATCAGTGTTTTATCAGGAACACACTGACGACTCTTCAAAGCTGATGCAGATAACAGAACGAACACAATAAAAGCAGATTGAGTTTATCTGCTTTATCCAGCACTAGATCAATATGATGTCAAGTTTAAAATATATAACGCTTCTTTCATTTCAAGTTGTGAAAATGCATTCAGTAACGTTGCTTGAAACCAGCATGACCTTTGACCTTTACCTATATTTGTAATAGGTGACATGGGGAATATTTACTATCTGTGTCGGCAAATGTGCAACTCTCTCAAAATACATCATTAAAAAAGAAAAAAAGTTCGTGAATCAGTGTTATTTTAGTAGCTTAACTTTAATATAGGCTACTTTTTATAGTTTTTATTACAGTATTATTTAGATTTTTGGTTTAGCAATTTTGTTGTTTTGTCAGTTTAAAAACTGTCTATATAGTTTTTATTTTAGTTTTAGATATTTTAATACTTCGACATAATCAGAAATGAGGAATGTTGCTCTAATTAAATAAGTTTTAAAATATATGTTTTTTTATTTGATTTCAAGTATTCAAAATAGTTTTGAATGGTTTTCATTTTAATTTAAGTTAAAAGTGTTAGTCATTTTTCTGTGTTTTTGTCATTTTTATTCTTCTTGTACTTTTACTGTTTTTCTCAATTGTTTACACACAGATACTGGTACTTGAGACACAATGACCACAGCATGTAACTCATTCACCAACCCCCTGAACCAATCCTGCTAAACTACAAGCTCAATTCCTGCTTTACACTCACATTGCAGTTCTAAAACACACCTTTTTCAAAACACTACACACAATTCTCTGCTTTTGGCACAATTTTCATGCAGAAAATCTCTTGTTTTCACAAGGAACACATGTTACATGAGTTACATGTTGTGGTCATTGTACCAGTGTTTGTGTGTAAACAACTGAGAAAAACTGTAATGCTCATGGGTAGCCTAAATGGGTTCCATTCAGACCTTAACATCAAGTATTTTACTGTTATGTGTCAACAAGATTCAACAAGACATTTTCACCTGGCTATACCCAATGTTTAGATCTGTTGTGGTATTTATGCAAATTAGCACATCTGTAATTAGATTATGCACCATTTGTCCATGTTAACAAACAATTTCAAAAAACTTGTAATACATTTTTTGTTTGTCTTGATGTAAGTAATCAACTCAGTAATTTTCATGGTGATATCTTACCCTATTCACGTAAGAGAAAGAATGAATAGGCTATATTTGGGTCTTTTCCGAAACTTCCCCCTAATGGGATTCTTTGGGGCTTTATTTCCCCTTACTCAGGACATATTGAGGATACAAAATCAGTTGAGTTTGCTTCTGTTGCAATTTGTTCAACCTTTTTTCATCAGATGATTGGACTCTGCTCCTGCTCTTCTCATTGGTGGGTTCCGCTGGTCAGGACGTTTCTGTCACTGTTAAACACGACGGGTCGGCACTGCAACTCTCTGTTCACAATCAGTGATAAGAAGAGTGTGAAATCATCACAATCACGTGTGTGAAAGACTCGCATTACTCAACATCGCTATCATAAACTCTAGTATCTGAGACGCTATAAAACACTGCGAGATCTCAGGCTCCGAATCCAGATCCTGGGGCCCAAACACCGGCCCTTATTCCCAGGACCGCACGCCACACACTATACACACACTCATACACACACACACACACACACACACACACATGCATACACACACACAGCGTAAAAATAAAATGTAGTTGAAAATATATACCTCATATATATTTTCAACTACATTTTATTTTTATGTTTTTTTATGTTTTCTATTGTTTTCAACGTGTGATCGTCAATGGATCTCTGAGCTGAGGGAGTGAGTGGAGGCGGGGCTCATTTGCATATTCATAGAACCGTGCATACTAAATGAGGCAAGGGTGTCAAATTACAGTCAAGATATTTTAAGGCATGAATTTTTTTTTAAGGAAAAAAAATTAAATATGTAATTTCGGTGATCAAAGATGAGTTTTGAGGGATAAAATGAATGACTATTTTAATATGTTGACTGGTTTTCGCCTCACTGGTTTTTGACTGGTTTTCGCCTCAGGACAGTTGGAGACATAGCAGACGTACAGCAGAGGAACACACACACTGCTTCCAGACATCTACACACACACACACAGCAACAAAACACTCACTGTTACACACAGAGAAACACTGATAAAGACACTTACTGTATCCGGAGTGAGTCTGTCTGAGGTTTATATGCTCACCTGACAGTGACACGGCTTCATCATCTTCACACTAATGAGACTGTAATTAATCAGGGCCTTCAATAGTGTCACACACACACACATCTGATGATCTGATTGACAGATGAACTGGGGTCAGTGTGTGAAAGAGGAACACAGGAGGTCACTGGAGGGTAAAACTGCTCTTCTATCATTAGATCAAGTCTCTCACACATCACACTCCTCAGCTTCGTGACGTCTGATTGGTCTAGAGGTTTACTGGTTTACAATTGCTAACACACAATTTTGCAAACTAGACTGGTTAGACTAGACAAACTAAAACACACACCCAAACTGCAAAATACCTCATATATCCTGCAAAATGAAGCACTGCAACCAAGACTACATATCGCATTATCAGAATCAAACTTTTGCAGGAAATGGCGCACACTTCATTCATATCAGCAGATTTTTGTCTAAGCAACGACACACTGTTGGCGTAATGAGGAGCACTCTCATCTTCAGCATGCTTTGCCCTGATACTAAAATAGTTCAAATTGTAGAAGATTCTTCAGATTGTTCACATGCACAGAAATATTTGCAGACACACACACACACATGAACAGCGGCATCATTTCTGTGTCGATGAAAACGTGTTTCAGCTCAAAAGAGTGTGTGTGTGCGTGTGTGTGTGTGTGTGTGTGTGTGTATACTGTATGTGTGTGTGTGTCTGTGTGTATACTAGATATATATGTGTGTGTGTGTGTGTGTGTGTGTGTGTGTGTGTGTGTGTGTGTGTGTGAATATACAGTAATTTGTGTGTATATATATATATGTGTGTGTGTGTCAATATGCGAGTATATGTATGTGTGTGTATATAGTATATGTATATATATGTGTGTGTGTGTGTGTGTGTGTGTGTGTGTGTGTGTGTGTGTGTGTGTGTGTATACTGTATGTGTGTGTGTGTCTGTGTGTATACTAGATATATATGTGTGTGTGTGTGTGTGTGTGTGTGTGTGTGTGTGTGTGTGTGTGTGTGTGAATATACAGTAATTTGTGTGTATATATATATATATGTGTGTGTGTGTCAATATGCGAGTATATGTATGTGTGTGTATATAGTATATGTATATATATGTGTGTGTGTATGTGTGTGTGTGTGTGTATGTATATATATATATATGTGTGTGTGTGTGTGTGTGTGTGTATAATCTCTCTCTCTCTCTCTATCTCTCTCTCTCTCTCTCTCTATATATATATATATATATATATATATATTTTTTTTTTTTTTTTAAATGGCCAAAAAAATATAAATAAATAAATTGTTTATTATATAAATTGTCATATAAATAGGACAGTGGTGTAGAATGATGTGTGCGGGTCAGAGGTCAACACCCGGGGTGGTTCGCTGCCGTGGGACTCGATGTCGAGGGTTCGATGTCTGAGATCTCTGGAGTGTTTGAGGTCTGATCTCCCGCTTCGGTCCTCGCAGTGTTTCGAAGAGGAATGGAGATGTGTATCTAGTGTTTCCTTATTTTCGTGCAGGAAAGCACAGGCTTGTTGACTTCCTCTCCCTCCCTTCCTTCCTTCTCTGCGAAGGTACTCATCTGAAAAATGAGAACAAAGTGATTGTTCCTGTTCTCTTTCTTAAGTCACTTCAAATGCTGTTTGAGAGGCTGGAGGCTCATTGTGAGGAGCGCAGAGCAGGAGACAGGTAAGAGACGCGACACACACACACACACACACACACACACACACTCAGGCCAGCCGGTGCGCTTTACAGGTGGAGGTGTTGCACTTATCAATCAATATCTGTAAAAGCTCAAATGTTCATCCGCTCAGATGCTGAAAACATCACTTGCAGAGAGCGTTTAATGACTTGCACTCAAAAAAATGGACCTACAACATTTTTCAGATAATATAATTATTTCATATTTCCTGAAAAACAGAATTTCTTCATTTTGAGTGTAAATGCAATACAGCTTTTGGCATGCAAACATGATCTAACATGCAAAATCTTTGTTAAATGCATTAAACATTCAAAATGCATGTTAAATAATCGTGTTTTGTGTGAAAAATTGAACTATAAAATGCTTTTAGGGCACACGTAGTGTTCTGTAAATATGATTATGCATGTGATTCCCTGGATATTTTCTTTACCTGCTGTCAGTGTTCGTGTCCGTCGTCATTAATCTGAGCAAAGCAGAACAAGTGTTTAGTTACGGCTTATTTTCAATGCTTTATTTCCACACTGATGATCGACAGACGTCTGAGAGAGTTTGACTGTATTAAACACATCGAGCGTATCGAGTGAGAGCTCAGGATAATAGATTATGATAAAAAAGAGAAGTTCCCGTCCTAATGCAGTGAAAGTGAAACACAGAGGAACAACAGAGAGGAAGAGATGGATCTATTTGTTTCACACTGTCCAACAAACACCAACCGGGTTAAACGACACAAACGAACAAATCTGGTGTTTGCTAAACCAGAACAACTGGATTTATAGTTGTAGTTTACAAGCAAGCCAGTGAAGTTCAGTTCATATATTCATATTTGTCTAGTTTCAGCACTTAAATATATTTACTGGAGAAGCAAAATGACTGAAGATATTAGGTCTCCCTCCATTGTCAGATATCAGTTCTTGTTTTAAGCACAAACTCACTTCATTTTGATACATTTTTCAGACTTAACATCTTCAGTCATGTTGCTTCTCCAGTAAATGAATCTTGATTTAAGAGCGTTTAGATATTTGTGCTGGAAAACGAGACAGAAACACTGAGGAAGAACATCATGGGTTCGATTCCCTGATCAAACACATGCACCTTGAATGCAATGCAAAATGCATGAATCTCAATGCACTAAATCATTGTGTTTTGTTTCCGCAGGCGTGTGATGGACAGTTTTCACGCTCAACATCCGAAGAACGTGTAGAAAACCTTCATCATGGATTCAAAGGCGAGCGAAAGCAAGCGCTCGGAGGATTTTCCCTGCAGAAGCGTTGATCTTTCCCTTCTCCCGTATCCCGTTCCTCGTCCCGTCGTTCCTCAACCTCACAGATTCATCCCTGAGATGATCGACCTCAACCGGCTCCGGCTTCATCGCGTCGTTCACGTGAAACAAGAGCTTCCGATGTGGCCTCCATCTCCACTTCTCATCCGATCTCCCAATCCATACTTTCCTCCTTTCCACCCGAGCCTCGTGCCGTTCCCGTTCCTCCTTCCCAACTCAACGAATCCCTTCTACCCGAGGTTACGCCACAGGAATCCGGACGCCACCACGGAGAAGCTAAACGTCAACGTGGACGAAAGCTATTACGTAAACGTCGGCGATCAGAAGCGCTGGAAGTGTCGGATGTGCGAGAAATCATACACCTCGAAGTACAACCTGATCACACACATCCTCGGACACAGCGGGATCAAACCTCACGGGTGCGATCTCTGCGGGAAGCTCTTCAAGCAGCTGAGCCACCTTCACACACACATGCTCACACACCAGGGCGCGCGCCCACACAAGTGCCAAGTGTGTCAGAAAGCCTTCACACAGACCAGTCACCTGAAGAGACACATGATGCAGCACAGCGAGGTCAAACCCTTCAGCTGCGGAGTGTGTGGACGAGGCTTCGCGTATCCCAGCGAGCTGCGCACACACACACTCAAGCACGAGAGAGGGCAGGAGAACGTGTGTGTGGAGTGCGGGCTCGACTTCCCCACGCTCGCGCAGCTCAAGCGACACCTCACGACACACCGAGGGCCCGTGACGTACGACTGCGAGGAGTGTGGGAAGAGTTTCCAGTATCCCAGTCAGCTCCAGAATCACATGATGAAGCACAAGGACATCAGGCCCTTCATCTGCGGAGAGTGTGGGATGGAGTTCGTGCAGTCGCATCATCTCAAGCAACACACACTCACACACAAGGTGAGGAGTCACACACACACACACACACACACACACACACACACACACACACACACACACACACACTCACACACAAGGTGAGGAGTCACACACACACACACTCACACACAATGTGAGGAGAGGAGAACGCTGCAAAAATGCTTTTCTTACTTAGTGTTTTTGTCTTGTTTCCAGTTCAAATATCTAAAAAATCTTAAATCAAGATGCATTTACTTCAGTAGTAAAATGCCATGAGATTTTATGTCTTCTTTTCCGGGGGAATTAATCAAAATTAAGTGAGTTTTTGCTGAAAACAAGCAAAATGATCTGCAAATGGGGTCAGAAAAATAATCTTGTTTCTGTTTAAATTAAGATTATTTTTCTGACCCCAAAACAAGACATAATATCTTATGGCATTTTACTCATCTAGTAAATGCATCTTGATTTAAGATTTTTTTGATATTTGGACTGGAAACAAGACTAAAATACTAAGTAAGAAAAGCATTTTTGCAGTGTAGGATCCAATTCTGAGAGTGCCTGTCCCGCATTATGCACATCACTCTTTAATACTCTAGCTAATCATCAATTTGACCGTTCGCAAAGACCCGCCCCCTTTAGTTACTGTTGCTATGTCCGACAAGCCACGCCTCTCTCACACACACCATGTTCTCACACACTTAAACACACGTCGCGGAGCAGAGAGGACACTGACAACATGCTGACACACAGGACAGGCCAGGGTACTTTTGACATGAAACAAAGTATCACATTTTTTAAAGAAATTTAAACGATAAATAGCGTTTTGTGGCTCTTTAATGTGTCTGACAGATCGCTCAGTTAAAGCGGCTCGTGAACCGATCATCTCTTCCTTCTAGTTCATTTATAGCATCAAATAAACATGAATGAACATCAGAAGGAATGTTGTTTTAACCGCGGAAAGACGTCAGTACACTCGTTTATCAAGTTCAGATCCTCCAATGTTAATCTACTAACTCTCCTGACCGCTTAGTCGGACAAAAATGGCGGATTCGGCGGATGGCGGCTTATGATTGGTCAGATTGCCTGTCAATCAAACTCCCTGTAAAGGGTCAATTAGTATGGGAGAACCAATCAGAACTCCCATGTTATCGGACCAATAGGATCAGCAGACTCAGGGTTGTCTCACACACACACACACACACACACACACACACACACACACACACAAGGTGAGGCATCAGACTTTAGTTCAGGGTCTGATTCTCACTATCAGCTAGTTGCTTATTAACATGCATATCACTATAATATTGGCTGTTTATTAGGACTTATAAAGCACTTAGCACATATTAATGCCTTATTCTGCATGATCCATAAATCCACCCAATACCTAAACTTTAGTTTAGGGTCCGATTCTCACTATCAACTAGTTGCATATTAGGATATTAGCTGTTTATTAGGACTTATGAAGCACATATTAATGCTTTATTCTGCATGATCATATTCTACATCCCTCAATCCTAAACTTAACTTCCTTACTAACTATTAATAACCAGTAATTATAAGTTTATTGAGGCATAGTTAATATTAAGAATTTGACCCTAAAATAAAGTGTTTTGTAATTATTTGGGAGTGAAAATAGTTTTGAAAGCATTTTTAGATTTTCTGCAACAACAAAAAAAAGATGTTCTTCCTCAGTGTTTCTGTCTTGTTTTCCAGCACGAACATCCAAACCCTCTCAAATCTCGAAATGACCTCAAAATAACCTTCTTGTTTTATGCACAAACTCACTTCATTTTGATTCATCGTTCAGTCTTAATATCTTCAGTCATTTCGCTTCTTCTCCAGTAAATGCATCTTGATTTACTGAACGGTTGGGTTTGGTTGATCCTCGTGTGTGTGTGTGTGTGTGTTGCAGGGAGTGAAGGAGCACAAGTGTCGTATCTGTGGCCGTGAGTTTACGCTGTTGGCCAACATGAAGCGTCATGTTCTGATCCACACCAACATCCGGGCGTATCAGTGTCACTTGTGTTACAAGAGCTTCGTCCAGAAACAGACGCTCAAGGCCCACATGATCGTCCACTCCGACATCAAGCCCTACAAGTGCAAGGTGCGTCCCTGCTTTCACTTTCACAATCACAACTGCAACCAGAGCTGGTGTTACCATCCAAAAGATGCTTTCAGCAAACACAAAAACTCTGCAGAACATGCTTTTCTTACTTTTGGTATTTTTGTCTTGTTTCCCATCCAAATATCGAAACATTCTTGAATCAAGATGCATTTACTAGATGAGTAAAATGACATAAGAAATTCTATCTTGTTTTCTGACAAAAAAATTCAATTAAATGAAGTGAGTTTTTGCTTAAAACAAGCTAAATTATCTTATCAATGGGGTAAGAAAAAAAACTTAATACAAATGGAAAACTTAATTCAATCTTAATTCAATAAATTCTTAATTCAAGAAAAAAAAAACTTAATTCAAATGGAAAACAATTTTTTTTTCTCACCCCATTGGCAGATAATTTTGCTTGTTTTAAGCAAAAACTCACTTCATTTTATCAGGACACAAGACAGAATTTATTATGTCATTTTACTCATCTAGAAAATGCTTCTTGATTTAAGAATGTTTCGATGTTTGGACTGGAAACAAGACAGAAATACTACCGGTAAGTAAGAAAAGCATTTTTTTTGCAGTTTATTAAGTTATGAAAACTTTGGTGTTCTGAACGTCCAGTTTTTAAATGTTTCTCGGTGATGCGAATGTACTGGAAACATTGTATCATTCTTCAAACATTATGTGAACGTTACTTTTAAATATTCTCTGAAACAAGTAGCAACATTGAATTAACATTAGATGAAAGTCCAAATTAATTGTTTCAGACGCTCCATGAATGGCACAAATGAATAACATTTTGAGAACATTACCCTCTGGTGCTCTTCGGTCCTTTTTGATCCTGAAAACAATAGTGCACAAAAATGAGCGCATTAGAAATGAGTGAGACGAGTTTCCTCTAGTGGAAGCGTTTGGAACTGCAGCCGAACTACATCTCACTGAACGCTCATTTACTGAGATATCAACCTCACATTTGGAACACAACTTGTTTAGATTTATGGCTTTGATTTTCTCACAGTTTTAGACTAAAACATGTTTTTGAAAATATATATATTTAATATAAAAATTAAAAATAGTATTTTTGCACATTTTTCATAACAATAAACATAAAATTCTGTAACTTTTTTTAAATTCACTTTTGTCACTTCAGCAATAATCTGCCGAGTGTCGTCTTTGAGAAGAGATCAAACTTCAGTCTGTCGCTCTAAAGCGTTCAAGATTTACCACAGTTTACGTTGGAAATTAAATGTTCAGGTCTATGCTCAAAAAGTGAATAAATGGATTATAAATACAGCGTAAATATAATTTAGTATTATAAAATCCCCTAAAAATACAAAACATTATCGAACTCAAATATAATACATTAATTTCATTGAAATAAAAAAAGAAGAAGAGAAGAACGTTTGTTCTTAACTTTGAGAGAAGGTTCTGCTGTTCTAATGGTTTAAAGTGGAGGGATGGATGTGAATGTGCATCAGTTCTTCAATGAGTCTTGGTTGTTGTGAAACGCATGTGACCTTGGTCTGGAACGTGCGTCCAAACGAAGACCAGATTGTATTTTGGCAGTTGAGTGTCTCCTCGTCTGTAGGAAGGATATTCGCTGCACAAACTGAGCGTGTAACAATGGCTCTCTCGTCCCCCGAGAACAAGCCCACAAATAGATTTCATCTCGCTTTCTCTTGTGCTCAGGAGCTCTTCCTGTTTTCTCACGGTCCGTTCGGACAGTTTACAGTCCCTCTATCCTCCTGAAGGAAAGGAAAGGACCACCCTAATAAAAAAAAAGAATAAAGAGGAAGGACAGAAACTGTCCAGAGAAACTCTCATGCTCTTTTGCCTTTCAAATATGTGCAGTGAGAGGCTGCGGCGTGTTCATAAGCAAAAGATCCACGTTTAATGATCATCAATACAATACAGCAACTCTAGCACAACTCATTGAGTTAGCAGAGCAACAATAAAAACAAAAAAATCATATCATATTATGTGAGAAATGCCAGTTACTCAACATATTGGTGTTCTTCCTCAGTGTTTCTGTCTCGTTTTTCAGCACAAATATCTAAACATTCTTAAGACTGAAGATATTAAGTCTTGTGCTTAAAACAAGAACAAATATCTGACAATGGAGTCAGTTTCAAAAATCAAGAAAATGTTGATTTAAGAATGTTTTGATATTTGTACCGGGAAACAAGACAAAAACACAGGTTAAAGGTTAAAATGTCAAGGTCAAACACTTAACGACAGTCACTTTTACGTCGAGATTCTAATTGACCCTTCCAGGGAGTTTGATTGACAGGCGATCTGACCAATCATAATCCGCCATCTGCCGAATCCTTCGCAATGAGTTTGATTGACAGGCGATCTGACCAATCATAATCCTCCATCCGCCATTTTTGTCCGACTAAGCGGTCAGGAGAGTTAGTAGATTAATGTTGGAGGATCTGAACTTGATAAACGGAGTGTACTGACGTCTTTCCGCGGTTAAAACAACATTTCTTCTGATGTTCATTCATGTTTATTTGATGCTATAAATGAACTAGAAGGAAGAGATGATCGGTTCACGAGCCGCTTTAACTGAGCGATCTGTCAGACACATTAAAGAGCCACAAAACGCTATTTATCGTTTAAATTTCTTTCAAAAATGACCAAATTTGAAAGGTGAGACTTCTGTCCTGTGTGTCAGTGTGTTGTCAGTGTCCTCTCTGCTCTGCGATGTGTGTTTAAGTGTGTGTGAGAGCGTGGCTTGTCGGACATAGCAACAGTAACTAAAGGGGGCGGGTCTTTGCGAACGGTCAAATGGAATGACTGGATTTCGCAGTCATTCATTTTTTCACCCACAAAATTTCACAGAGCAACTAAAAATCAGCGTGAAACTGTGACCTGCATGTTAAGAAAAGAATCTCTCCAGTGCATTATTGTCCTGATCAGCGATGAAAGCAGTGTTCTGAATATCCGTCAGGAATGAAGAGCACTTTAAAGCTTCACTAGTGCTTGATCAGGTCACAGATATCAATATCTGAATAGTTGCTCTCTTTACAGCTGTGTGGAAAGGAGTTTAACAGAATGCATAATCTGATGGGCCACATGCACTTGCATTCTGACAGCAAACCCTTCAAATGTCTTTACTGCGCCAGCAAGTTCACGCTGAAGGGAAACCTGACCCGCCACATGAAGGTCAAGCACGGGGTCATGGACCAGGGACTGGACGCTCGGGGTGAGTCTGCTCTTCTGTCAGAAAATAGAGAAACATTCTCAAAGCAAGATACTTGAGAAGCAAAATGACTTACCCAGCGAACAGGGAACGTTCTCTCAAAGTTCGGCACAGTCTGGACTGTGTTAAAAACGTCATTTGAATCGTTCATCGAACGTTTTCTAAATAGTTTCAGAACATTCCTGAGAACATTCTCATATACACTGAAGAAAAAAAAAAAAAAAAAAGAAGCTTTTCTTACTTGGTATTTTGGTCTTGTTTCCAGTCCAAATATCAAAAAATACTTAAATCAAGATGCATTTATTAAAGTAGTAAAATGAAATAAGATATTATGTCATGTTTTCTGACGAAATAAATCAAAATGAAGAGAGTTTTTGCTTTAAAAAAAGCAAAATGATCTGCAAATGGGGTGAGAAAAATAATCTCGTTTCTGTTTGAATGAACATTGTTTTTCTCACCCCACTGGCAGATCATTTTGCTTTTTTTAAGCAGCAACTCACTTCATTTTGATTAAAATCCCCAAAAAACAAGACACAATATCTTATGTCATTTTACTCATCTAGTAAATGCATCTTGATTTAAGAAATGTTAGATATTTGGACTGGAAACAAGACAAAAATACCAAGTAAGAAAAGCATTTTTGCAGTGTAATGTTTGAATAATGATACAATGAAACGTTTTTTTAAATGTAACGGCTTGTTTCCGAGAACATTCCAAAGTAACATTCTCACAGTGTTTGAAGAACGATACATTATGGCATGTTCTTGCTTCTCCAGTGAATGTATCTTGTTTTAAGAATGTTTAGAAGCTTTTTGCTGCAGACATCATATTCTACATATGTGTGTGTGATAATGCTGCTGTTCTCCGTCAGTGTTCAGGCGTCGGGGTCGTCTGTGTCTCTCCGGGCCGCTCCGGATCCTGTCCCGGATCACTCAGGACGAGCCCTTCGATCTGTCCCGGAAGAACCAGAACCAGAACCAGATGAGCCTGTCTCCGTCTGACGGCGGGAGCTCCTGTCGGGAAGAGGACGAGGACAGTGTGTACAGTCCTGATCTCTACGAGAAGAAGAAGACACAACACACACACTTCTACAGACACAAAGAGGACGATTTCTGAGACAAACACTGCAAAAATGCTTTGCTTACTTAGTGTTTTTGTCTCGTTTCCAGTCCAAATATCCAAATAAATCTTAAATCAAGATGCATTTACTAGAGGAGTAAAATGACATAAGATATTATGTCTTGTTTTCCGGGGAATTAATCAAAAATAAGTGAGTTTTTGCTTAAAACAAGCTAAATGATCTGCCAATGGGGTCAGAAAAATAATGTTAATTCAAACAGAAACAATATTATTTTTCTCACCCCATTGGCAGATCATTTTGCTTGTTTTAAGCAAAAACTCATTTAATTTTGATTTATTTGCCCAGAAAGCAAGACATAATATCTCATGGCATTTTACTACTTTAGTAAATGCATCTTGATTTAAGTATTTTTTGATATTTGGACTGGAAACAAGACAAAAACAGTAAGTAAGCTAAGCAGTTTTGCAGTGAACACGCTGTGATGATGATGATGTTTAAATATTTTTTCATGTGAAAAATGTACAGAAATCTTTGCAAGTATCTTGATTTTCAGAAGAAGCGTAGCATGTTTAGTCTACTTGGTATCATAATGTACAATGAAATTAATATAATTGAGAGAAAGAACTGATATATTTCTGATCATTAATGCTAATTGCCTTCAATGGAGGTGTAACTGCTAAAAATGTTCTGACTTTGATAAATTAAGAGTTCTGACAGATTCATGATTTTTTTGTTGTTGATAGTTTTGTATTTTTGCAATGTGTAAATGCATGGATGATCATAAATGATTTCGATCGACCGCAGTGTGAATGCTGATCAATATTTATGTACAATAAATTTTTTAGACTCAATATCTTCCGTCATTTTGCTTCTTCTCCAGTAAATGCATCTTGATTTAAGAATGTTTAGATATTTGTGGTCTCATAATTATTTTGCATAACTCTTACATATATTGTGTATTTATAACCAAACACGTATTCTACAGTAAACTTGAATGTAGTCTATTTTAACTCTACAACCTTTTTGGACAGGTTTTCTTCCCTAAAAACTGTAACACTTCCTCAAAAGAGAATAGGAAGTATTGGAGAATGACTCTGATCAAACGCGCTGTGGGAGTCGAACCCTTTACACAAGATAACACACTTCTCATTGTTGAAGGCTATTGTTTCCCAGTTTGGTTAAAGAAAAAGAAAAAAGAAAGAAAGATAAAAACTAATCTGATTTTACAACAAAAATGTTGTTCCACAATGCCAGTTCACTAGAAGCTACACATGTGTGTGATCATATACAGAAACTGAAATATGTTCTGAGAGCGTTGTGCTAATGTTCCCGTTACGTTATGAAAACATGATTTCAGAAATGAAGGATGTATAACATTATTAAAGACCAGATAACTCTGAGTGAACGCTCTATTAATGTTACTGGAACTCTGTAGTTGTTGAACTTTGTTGTTCATAACTTTGATAGAATCTTTATATTACATAACATTATCATCAAACTACATAAACCTGATTAAGATTTGTTAATAAAGTATAATAGAGTGAGTGAGTGAGTGAGTGTGTGTGTGTGTGTGTGTGTGTGTGTGTGTGTGTGTGTGTGTGTGTGTGTGTGTGTGTGTGTGTGTGTGTGTGTGTGTGTGTGTGTGTGTGTGTGTGTCAGGCCTTTTTTGAGCACCACACCTCCAGGGTGTTTGTCCTGATGAAGCTCTGGTTAAAGAGGAAGTGCTCAGATCCTCTTCCTGTCTTCCGATCACCTCAGTGTTTCGGTGTGAAGCCTATAACACACTCAGAATCAGGTTGTGTGAAACGTCTCTGCTGAAGTGAAAGTCCTGGATGAATCAGGACAAAGGGGCTTCATTGAACGACACACACACACACACACACACACACTGCTGAGAAACTGCATCACTGTGACAGATAAAGCCACACACACACACACACACACACACACACACACTGGCCAGTTCCAGCTCTGTCAACACACTGAGATCTTTGCTGTAAAAGTGTGTGTTTCTTCAGTCGTCGACTGTAGAGATGTTCTATATCCAGCTCATCCTCGACTCTCATACACAGATCTTTCCGGCCGCTCAGTGAATGTAAACTGTGTGTGTTTCTCCGGGTCGTGTCGTTTGTAAGAGCCGGAGGATGTTTAGACCCAGCGTTTGTGCAGAGCGTCACTGAAGGATCCCAGCATGATCTCAATCCTTCTAGTTTTCCTTTTCCTTTCTGTGCTTTGAATGGGAAAATAACTTTATTTCACTTTATCTGGTGTTTAGGTAATACTTTACAATAAGGTTTATTTTTGGATGCACCGATATGAACATTTTGGCCGATACCGATCATTTTTTATATTTGAAAGCCGATAACCGATATATTGGCCGATAAATTTAATCCAAATTTTTATATAATTTCTGAGAGTCTGATTACAAAAATAAAAGTTTCACAATTAAAAGCCACGTCCCAAACACACAATCATAATATTCTCATTATAATCTTATGTAGCCGATATGACACATGTTGCACTTCACTGTATTTTCCTTTTTTGAAGTGATTCCAATCATATTAGAAGCAATTCAAAACCATCATGTTGAACATCAGCTGAAGGAAATAATACATTATTGATCAGCTTTAATATATCCTTCATAAGGAAGATATTTTGGCGAATGTTTGTAATCTGATAGTTTTGGGGCACCATTGACTTCCATAGTAGGAAAAGAAATACTATAGAAGTCGATGGGGTCCAACTGTTTGATTACCGACATTCTTCAAAATATCTTAATTTGTGTTCAACAAAAGAAAGAAACTCATACAGGTTTGGAACAACGTCAGCGTGAGTTTTCATTTTTGGGTGCACTGTCCCTTTAATAACAAGTGTTTTTAAGATCAAAAGCGGTTAATTTGTGTTCTTTAATGCATCCAATAATGTTACCAAATGAGATGATAATGATATGAGCTTTTATCAACATTTATCAACTATATCAGAAGAATAGTTTCTAATGTGTAATTAAATTAATTTCTGTGAAATCAGCAACTGTCTTTATGATATCAGACCGCCATCTATCGGGATCTTCTATAATCACACTGAAACAAGAGGGTTGTAGGAATATTTCACTTTCCTCGTGTTAAAAATAGCTTGAGCCTCGCTATTAAAATCTATTTCCCGGACGCGTGAACTCAGATTGTACTCTTGCAGACTCACTGGGTTATATTTTATGTTTTTAAATCTACAAATAAGAATATCTGTCATAATGGTATGCATCGAAGCAGACGCGTGCGCATGCGCAGTGACTCTCTGTGCTCCCCCTCGCTCGTGCCGAATGGTTCAGTCTAAAGATGGCGGCCTCCATCCTGCAGCGCTGTCTCTTTCCCGTACAAACCTTTTCCAAATGTGTTAATTACAGATTAAGCGGTGAGTGTCACTATTAATGGATTGTCATAAAACTGTCATGCTTACGTCAGACAGAGATAGGTACAGAAGTATGTGCTCTAATCTTTAAGATAGACGTCTAGAGATGTGAATGAGAGGTGAACGCTAATGACACAAGATCACGTGTAAGTTAAATGTTTGTATACAACTCGGGTTTTTGAGTGATGATCATTATATATATAATATGTAACCTGACGATTCTGTAGCACAATGGCGTTATAATAATCATATTTTCCATATGTTTGTAGTGAGTAACTTCATTTATATTATTGATCACATTATATGATTCTGATTCACAAGCTCTTAATTCGATTCGAATTCAATTTCGATTCATTTGGAGATATATATATATCAGGTACTGTAGATGTCTCTCTCTCTCTCAACTAATGATGCAAACTGTATAGAGAACCCTGTCACTATAATATTACTGGTTAAAATGAATAACAGAGTCCAAATTTCATTGCTTTTTATTTTTTTAGATATGTTTAATAATCAACACATAAGGAAGTATTATGATATAATTATATTTTTACTCTATTTTAAATATTTAAAAGGTGGCTGTAATAAAATATTGTTTTCATGACAGATTTAAAGGTTAGATCACCCAAACATTTAAATTCTCCTATAATTTACCCACCCTTAATAAAGGTCTTCTGAAGGGAAGCCATGTGTGTCTGTAAGAAAATTATCCATATTTATAACTTTATAAACTATAATCACTGGCCGTACGTGAGTCTAGTTCCGGCGGAAGAGTGACCTCTGACCTGACGCATGACGAGTGACCTCTGACTCAACGCATGACGAGTGACCTCTGACTCAACGCATGACCTCTGACCTGACGCGTGACCTCTGACCTGACGAGTGACCTCTGACCTGACGAGTGACCTCTGACCTGACATATTAACGAACACAGAAGCGCAGAGGATAGAGAAAAACAAAACACGCATTAGAAGGGAAATGTGGGAGGAGCTTGAGTTTGTTGTTTGAACCGCGAGAGCCGTCTACGCTCGTCGGGTCAGAGGTCATGTGTCGTGTCAGAGATCACTCGTCATGTGTCGGGTCAGAGGTCATGTGTTGGGTTCATAAACACTAGGATGGCTTGAGGGCGAGTAAATAATTGGATCATTTACATTCTTGGTGAACTATCTCAAGTTCTCAGCGCTGTCATAATAAATGTCCGACACACCGTCAAAATAAAAGTCCCACTTCCGCACATCGGCCAAACAGGAACACGTATCGGTATTTTAAAAACAGCAAATATCGGTAGGCCACCAATCACAATGAGGATCAGCTGAGAGTAATATTCTGATTACCGCATTAAAGTGTGTGTTGGTTTCAGTCAGAAGATGTTTGCTGTCCTCGGCGTACACTGACACGGCATTATGGCAACAGAGGCAGAAGGACCCGCAGGACCTCGGTGAGACTCTCAGCCAATCATGAAGGAGAACCACTGTAAACGAGATGATGTGTGTATCAATGTGTGTATTAATGTGTTCTGCAGGACAGCTGGCCTCTCTGATGGACAGAACGTATGAGAGGAAGTTTCCCGTCAGCTCTTTGGTCATCGGCAGGGTGAGAGAGACACAATATTATTATATTACACTTATTTTACACTATATTTGCACGTCGCTTCTGTATGTGTATGCATGTGAAGTTGCTTGTGGTTTCTCAATAATGTTTTTATTAGTATTAATAACAGAGACCAAACAACACACAAAACACTTTATTTTAAGGTGTCCTTAGGCCTGTCACGATAACAGATTTTGCTGGACGATAAATTGTCCAAGAAATTATCGCGATAAACGATAATATTGTCGTTCTGAGACCATTTTCATTTAATATAATTATAATGGCATAATAATGCAGGTACACCTCTTCAACGATCTATAAGCTTTTATTTCTGAAGAATATTAAACATTGAAAACGGAAAACATTTTAAATATCCAAAAAAATGAACAAAACAACCAAAAACAATGAAAGCAATGGACTCTTAGTGTCTGTTAACAAAATAAATGTCTGTTAATAAATAGAATGGATGTAAACAAAATTGCACTTAAAAAAATATTAAACATTAGGCTTTAGACATTAGGCATAAATAGTGATACATTCCATAACAGGCAAAACTGACAGTTAGGACCTTTGTAAACAAATAAAAAAAAGCCTCAACAAGCCATTTCGCACAATTTTGCACTGTTACTCCTGTTACTTTCTCAAGTGATTGTGTACTGTCGGGAAGACGGAGACGCACTTTATTGCGTGTATGATACGCACTGAAAATACTTGGTTAGGATTAGGGGTGCGTATTACACGCCATAAAGAGCGTATCATATGCACGCAAAAACAATTTTTGGCGTATAAATGGCACGAGAAATAACATTCGTGGTATAGATACGCATTTTCATGTGATCGGGCTCGCTGTCGCAACTCACAAAGCGTCTTCTCTCTCTCCCGGCAGTCGCTGCAAACAGTCCCGCCGGCGCTTTCCCATACAAAGACCATGTGACTGACAAGCGCCGCGGCGCCGTCTCCCCACACAAAGACCATGCAACTGACAACAAGAGGGTTCACTCCTCCTATACACTAAAGAACCGAGCGAGAGTGGTCATCCAGTCTCTTTGGTAGAGAGAGAGAGACGAGGAAAACAAACAAGCATGCAAATGGAATTATCGCGGCCAGAAAAATTATCGAGCTCATTTTTTTTTATCATGCGATTAATTGACTTATCGACTATCGCGACAGGCCTAGGTGTCCTTGTTACATATGTTACATGTACTTACCATAGTAATAACAGTAAATAATGCATAATTACATGCATCTATCTAACCCTCAACCTAACCCGACCCTAACCCTACAGTAAGTACATGTAGTTCATTAATATTACTCAGCACTTAAATATATAATTACACTGTAACAATGACACCTTAAAATAAAGTGTAACCAATAAAGGGTTGTCAATAACAAAAAATAAACGAATTAACTTTAAAAAAGGAGGAAGATACATCACATAAACAAGAAAAATAATCATAGAATCACAAATATGCAGATCTTTAAATTCTTCTGTCATGTAAATGTTTGGATGATGGTTACTTATGGTTTAATATGTTTAGAATAATAATCAAACTGCATTTTTCATGACTTATTTAACATAAAATGGTAAATGAAGTAAATGTTTTAACATGTGCACGTCTTGTATAGTTCATAGACACTTTATCATCAAGAGAAGAAGTTGATCAAGCGGAGTATTACCTATATAAGTGAGTATTACTCTTCAGATCTTTAAATATGTTCCTGTCTGCTCAACACTGCTCTGGAAAGTTGAAAATAAAATATAAGATTATTGGAGTATGTCTTACATGAAAATACTATTTCAGTCTCTCTACTTGGAGAATTTCATTTTTAATTCAATACTAGCAGTTTCTCATTTTCAAAAATGTAATTTTGTTTTGTTCATGTCTCTTACAGTGTAAGCCTATTACTTTATTTATTTTTTTACTTGGAATCATATGTAATATAATAATACAAATTATAATAAAATAGGCCAAGATGATGATCTTTAACCCTCTGGTGCTTTTCGGTCATTTTTTACCATAAAAGGTAACGGTAATAATTTTTTACTTTATCAGAATGGTATGAGACTTGGTAAAGGTTTTGCCATTTGCTGGAAACTTACAAAAAAAATCATTGACAAGATTCGAAAAGATAAAAAATGAGGCATTTGTAATGAATGGGAGACGAATTTCCTAGTGGAAGCTCATTTTATTTAGATATCAGCGTAAAATTTATCTGGCTTTCATTTTCTCACAGTTTTAACGTAAAACATGTTTTGGAAAATATAGATTTCATTTTATATAAAAATATGAAAATATTATTTTGGTGCATATTATTTTTCATAACAATAAAATGGTTCATTTTTTTTAAACTTTTTCCAGTTCAGCAATAATCTGCCAAGTGTCGTCTTTAAAGAGAGACCAAACTTCAGTCTGTGATCCAAAGCACTCAAGATTTATGAGAGTTTAAGTAGGAAATTAAATTTTTAGGTCAATGCTCAAAAAGTGGCACCATAAATTAATCAATACCATAAAATCCCCTATAAATACAAAATATTAAATAAAAAACATCATTGAACTGAAATATAGCACATTTCATTGAAATAAAAAAATATTTCTATAATTTTTGAGATGCCATGCGAGGAGCACCAGAGGGCTAATGCTCTGAAAATGAAATATAATATAATGTAGTGTAATACAATATAATGTAATATAATGTAATGAAATGAAATGTAATATAATATATTATAATATAATGTAATATATGATATAATATAATATAATCTGATTAAACCCACAAACCTTCATTTCATATGTGGAAAGATCTTTGTTTATAACAGTGGTCTTTCTTTTTTTTAATATTCTCTGGAAAAATGTGAATATAAACTGCACAATTATTGCGATTGGGTCGACTAGCGATGATCAGAAGACTGATCAATAACAGTGACAGGCCTGTTTCTAAGTGAAGAGTGTTTTCCTGAGGTGTTGGATCATTTGCGGTGTGTGTGTGTTCTCGTCAGGTTTCGTCACAGTCCGAACTGCTGGTACCTGCGGGACTGGAGCGTTCACAGCTGGTTCCGGCAGTGTCTGAAACACGGAGCCCGAGATAAAGCCCTGTACACCCTGAAGAACAAGGTGTGGAGAAGTCCACGCATGCTTTCACTTCACCGATGAGTTAAAGTCTATGGGCTCTATCACACACACACTGAGGGCTCTATCACACACACACTGAGGGCTCTATCACACACACACTGAGGGCTCTATCACACACACACACACACACACACACACACACACTGAGGGCTCTAACACACACACACACACACACACACACACACTCAGAGGCGAACCAACACTGTGTGGGGGCCCCAGGCAAAATTAATCAATGAGGCCCTTGTTTTAATATATATGTATTTTATATATGTTTTATACACTACGTGCGTGCGTGTGCGGTAGGCTAGTCGAGATGGCCATGCCTAAAGGACAGTGAGATGTATCATCAGGCTCCTGTGGTAATATATAATATATACACTTTAGAATAGATTTGTTTTGTTAATACATCTTAATACATCTACACAAAACATCTAAAAGAGCATTTGTTTTTAATTTTTACAACGTTTATTTTTTTAATTAACGAAAGGTCAATCTTCATCTTTATAACAGAAGATGCAATTCAACAATCTTCAAGATACAGTAAATCTTCTAACGTGTAACAGATTGTCACCTTAAAACAGTAATTTAAATTACGTGGTGGAACAATGCTAAATAGAAATATATAGTTAACATCTTAATTTAATCTTATTTATTTTTTTAGTTAATAATTAAATTGTTTTTTAAAGCTATTAGTATTTTTTTCTACTAATACTAATAGCACGTTTATATTAATTTCTGCTAAATACTGGGTGAATGGAGGAATACATGCTGCGCCCAAGCGCATGCATAAATCTCGCCGCAAAAGCAGGCTAAATATGTCTCACATAACGAGGCATTTTAATTTATTCTAAATTAGTGATTTCGACCTCCTCGAGCTTTTATTTTGGCACTTCCAGTTACCGGCATTTTAAATTTGCATATTAGTTAAATATTTAGTTTCACTCGTAACATTTAGATTCAACATTTAGATTTAGATTCAGCATTTAAATGTAACATTTAGGTATAACATTTAATATTTAGATTTAACTATTTAAAATATCTCTAAGTTGACAAATATTGTTGTAAATGTGCTAAAAAGTGACATACCAAAAATTCATAGGCCTACCAGTTTTTTAAACATTGTTTGAAGCTAAATGTGACAAAATGTTGCTGTTATTTTCAGCGTGCTGCAAACATATCTTCATTAATTTCTGCTGTAAAGTGCATGTGCCTTTAGAAAGAAATTCATCTTTCATACCATAGGGATTACATAATCAGATGATAATTGCTTTCCATTCAAATTTTTTCGTTTAAAAGTGGACATATCCATATATCATGTAGGCTATGTGAGGCTACTACGCCGTGTTTCTGTTTATTTTTGAGACACGCTCCAGTTCACGGAGACCACAAAAGCGCGCCCTGATTGTTTATTTTATTTTACGAAAGCACAACGTTGACTTGTTATTGTGAGTTTACACAAGTAAAAGTACTAGTTGCGACTGATGCATCATTCTTTTCTGTATGGACAAAAATATAGTATTTTTTTAGTCATTTCCACTGTTTATAGCAAAATGCAAGTAATCGCGTTGCCGCCTCATGCAGTGCCCTGCCAGACGGATAAGTCCTCTTCGTGTTTAACAAATCGAATCATGGATTTTCTACATACCCGCGAATCGCTGCTCCGGTTTGAAAAAGGCGGCTGAGGCGAGACGGTAAAAGCATAACCAGTGTAACGAGAAAGGGGCCCCATTAAGGGGGATGCAGAGCTGTCGCTGCGGCTTTATATTAACATTCCTGATTATTTGAATGATCAGCCCTCGGGGGGCCCCCTTAAAATGTGGGGCCCCAGGCAATTGCCTGGCTTGCCTGCCCTATTGCGGCGCCTCTGCACACACTGAGGGCTCTATCACACACACACACACACACACACACACACACACACACACACACACACACACACACACACACTGAGGGCTCTATCACACACACACACACACACACACACACACACACACACACACACACACACACACACACACACTGAGGGCTCTATCACACACACACACACACACACACCCACACACTGAGGGCTCTATCACACACACACACACACACACACTGAGGGCTCTATCACACACACACACACACACACACACACACACACACACACACACTGAGGGCTCTATCACACACACACACACACACACACACTGAGGGCTCTATCACACACACACACACACACACACACTGAGGGCTCTATCACACACACACACACACACACACACACACACACACACACACACACTGAGGGCTCTATCACACACACACACACACACACACACACTGAGGGCTCTATCACACACACACACACACACACACACACACACACACACACACACACACACTGAGGGCTCTATCACACACACACACACACACACACTCTGAGGGCTCTATCACACACACACACACACACACACACACACACACACACACACACACACACACACACACACACACACACACTGAGGGCTCTATCACACACACACACACACACACACACACACACACACTGAGGGCTCTATCACACACACACACACACACACACACACACTGAGGGCTCTATCACACACACACACACTGAGGGCTCCATCACACACACACACACACTGAGGGCTCTATCACACACACACACTGAGGGCTCCATCACACACACACTGAGGGCTCCATCACACACACACACACACACACACACACACACACACACACACACACACACACACACACACACACACACAGCTTTAACCTCGCGCACGAGCAGATCCGTTTCCTCGCTAGAGAAACGTTCAGTTTTTCCGCTTGCTAACTCCTCCATGTGAATAGCGAATCCGCCGCGGCGTGAGCGCAATTGGCTTTTGAAGGGAATGTGAGACGAGACTCTTGATTGGTTTATTGCACGTTACGCCCAAAACACACCCTTTACTCGTTAAGAGAATAGAGACATAACACACCCATTATCCATTAAGAGAATAGAGACGACACTTTTAGACCAGCGCCGGGAGCGCCGACCATTTGTCCCGTCGTCAAACTAGCAGAAGTGGATTCGGACACGCTCTAAGTGCACTTGTGCTTTAGACCACGAGCTTAGATCATTAAGATAGGGCTCTATGAGTGTTAGATCATTAAAATAGGGCCCTATGAGTGTTAAACATGTATGTTTCGCTGATCAAATGTGTTGTTGTCTTGCAGGTTCAGTTCGGCATGTTTCCTGACGACTTCACCCTTAATCTCCTGATCGACTCCTTTATAAAGGACTCAGACTTCAAGGGTTTGTAATGCTGTTGTTTGCCACATGAATCCCGTGTAAGTTCATTTGTTTGGCTCATGAATCCCACTTTGCGTGTTGAATCCAGGAGCGTGTTCAGTGGTGGAGGAGGTGATGCTTCAGGAGGCGTTCGAGCGACTCTCCACACAGATCCTGTCGCTTCACGCTCTCAGCAAATATCTGGCAACCAAACCTGAACTCAGCGTGAGTCGAACAGCAAAGAAATGAGCTTCTACCTCAGTGTTTCTGTCTGGGATTCCTGCACAAATATCTAAACATTCTTTTACTGGTGAAGAAAAATCACTGAAGATATTAAGATTAAGATATTTAAATTAAATTAATTTGTGCTTAAAGCAAGAAAAATAAAAATGCTTGTGAGGCCAGAAAAACCAAAAAAAAACATTTTTGTTACTTGAAACTTTAATATTAAAAAAAGGTGAATTGTATTTCCCATCTTCGTTTGGTTTAACTTGTTGTACTAAAATACATTAAAAATTAGATAAATGAATAAAAACTGTTTAACCCTCAGAGGTCGGAGATCACGCCGGCGTGATCTGCTCGCTTTTTTCCTTATGAGTTGAATTGAGACCCGAAATACTCTTTTGAATTTGATTTTACAAAACAAGTTTCATACATCAATCGATTCTGTTAAATGTGTATTATTTTTGTGTATACTCACAATAAAAACAAAGTGCTGTGCTTTTTGCCAAAAAAAGAAAAATAAACACGAAGCGAGTTCTGCCTTCTCTCTGCCAGTGTAGTCCATTCTGAAACGCGTCCGAAAATGAACAATAACTCAGCGAATACTCAGTCAAACAGGCATACAGTCACACAGGCATGAAGCTTGAATTCTCTTCTTTTTAATGAAGTAATTTATATAAAAAACAAATATTCTCATCTTGTGAAATCTGTATTAAAAGAGAGCGATTCCAGTCGAGCTAATTACATCTAATTCAGATGTAATGTGACTCCGCCCACGGAGAGCGCGCGCTATTCAAACGCAAATGACTGAGGCAATCCGCGCAATCCTGCGAACGCCCCCATATCAGCGCGAGAAAACACAAGTTTATTCAGATCATTACTTGTTTACACCGTCTTGCAGCTGTGAGGAATAATAATGGAAAATGTCCCCCAGAAGTGCGGGTATATCGAGGAGCGAGCTGAGGAATACTAGTAAGTTTTTTTCCTTCTCACGTGAATTTCTTCACGTGGGTTTCTGTTTATGAATGAATGAACGGCAGAGATGCGCGCTGTTTACCACAGCTGGCAAAGACAGTTTAAATTTAAATCGCGTGTGTGAATGAATGATGATGTTTCAGCAAACTGTATTGCTATACTGAGATGAGTAAAAATCGACTGAAATATGTTGAAATAAAATGTAGGCTATTTGTATAAGCAACGTATTAAACTGCAAATTAACAATATGCCCTAATATTTCATGAAAACAACGTTACAGTCAAGCGAAATATGAAAGTAATGAATACATAGATAAAATGTAGGCCTATAATCATTTTCTTTTTTTACAAAGAAAGAGTACACTTGAAATATTGTTGAAATTGTAATATTGTTGTAATTGTAACCTTTTTAATAAAATGGCAAAACATATTTACAAGATAGATGTAAGCAAAATCTTAAATGGTCAATATAAGTCTTCTTCTAAATATCCTTTGTCCTTGCATTGTGGCTCAGCCAGTTTCACACCTGTGTGAATAGCTCATCATTATACAGAGTCATTATGCAGAGTGGGTGTTCTAAGTTGTAAACCACTCCTCGTTCACGCCTCCTCGCATATTGGCTTTCCAAGCAAAACCTGTTTTACATCAATTTAAATCAATGTATGGTTTTATGTGAACGATAAAGCAAGACTATTTTCACATGATTTTGAAGAAAAAACACTAGGCGAGGACATCCATTATTCAAAAGTCTTATTGACACATATTTACTATGTGTTTTGTGGCCTTATTTCAGAAATTTTAGTTTTTAGTTTTTTCAATAACCATGCATAAACATTATTCTCTCAAAAATGAAAACATGTACATACACGTGGCTCACATATTATGGTAGCCCTGTTTGTGCTTTATAGAGTGAATTTACACCTTTGCCATTAATATGTTTATAAGCAACTGAAAAAAGCACAAATGTCAGGGCATGTCAGAACATCTCAAGGGCCCCAAAAACAGCTCAGACCCCAGAGGGTTAATAAAAACAAAAACATAGGAGAAAATGACAAAAACACATCAAATTTCTACTAATTTAACTGAAATTAAAATAGAAAATATTAATATGAAATCTAGTTCAAAATATTAATAAAAAACAAATCTCAATTGTACTAAAATAACACTGATTTGTTCTTAAAGGGGTCCTAAAATGCCCTTTTCACAAGATGTAAAGTAAGTCTCTGATGTCCCCAGAGTGTGTGTGTGTGAAGTTTCAGCTCAAAATACCCCACAGATATGTTTATATAGCATGTTTAAAAATCGTCACTTTTTGAGGGTGAGCGAAAACGCACCGTTTTTGTGTGTGTCCCTTTAAATGCAAATGAGCTGCTGCTCCCGGCACAGGGGGCGGAGCTTCAAGAGCTCACGTGTTATCAGCTCCTTTTACCTCACACACACACACACACACACACTGAAAATTTCAAAAACTTTTACAGTTTTTGAAACAGAAAGATGGAGAGACTCAAGAAGAAGTGACAACATGTAGAAGCAACAGGACATTTCTGAATGTTAGTTGATGAATTTATGTAGCTGATGTGTAGTTATCTTCTAGTCCTGAGCATATTCTGTCTTGATAATCTATAAATCGTGTTCCGGGGGCGGGGTTTATGTAAATTTTAGGGTTTGTGATGTCACTAATCCCTGAAGAAGCTCATTATAGTTCCTACCAGCCATTTGTTGTAGTTCTTAAAAAGCGATTTCTGTAAAAGTAAATATCTCCCTTTGCTTTGAACTTTGAGCGTTGTAACTTTAAAGATGTTGTTTATGCTCAAACAGGAGCATTACACACTAACTAAAGTTAGAAAAGTGAAATCATAATCAACCACCCGTTTAAGAATGTTTAGATATTTGTGCTGGAAAACAAGAGGAAGAATATATATTTTGTGTGTGTTGTAATTGTGAAATGCCGGCTGTGTGATCGTCCAGTGGCAGGAGGAGAGGATCATGGGAGCGTCTCTGATGTTGGTCGGACTGAAGCAGGAAAACTCCGTCGGCTTCAGCGCTCGACTTCTGGGACTCGCTCTCATCGGTGTGTGTCTTACACAACTACAGCGTCACTGCACAAACATCTAAACACTCTTAAATCACAAAGTGACTGAAGATGTGAAGGGCGGATGGGAGTGTGTTCTGTGGAAGCTCTGTGGCGATTGTTGAATTAAAACACACACAAAGCAACAGCTCATTTCCAACAGGATCAACATAATTTACCAAGAGTGGATCATGTTCAGTGCAAATACATGAGTTAAATAATGGCGCAAACACCAGCCAATCATAGTCAGTCATGTGATTTATTACATAAATGTTGTGTCTGAAAGGGAAACTCCTACAAACGCATATGCATGTTGGGTGTGATGCATTACTCAGCAAGTCATTTAATTACTTTTAGTAAATTAGGGGATTAACTTTATTTTTTCTGTCATTTAATTACAGTCACTTCTGATGTAATTGCATTAAATACTGTATAATGACCAATTCTATAGAAAACAATAGTGGATTTAACATCAAAATGTAGCATCTAATGTTAAAATCTATGTTTTTTAGATTAAAAATAATTTATGCAATTTTATATTATTTATTTGAAAGATTTAAACGAGCTGTTTCATGCATTGCTCAGCTGGAAGAGGTTGATTGAAAGTAATTAGCAATTACTAATTAGTAATTAGTACAGAAATAATGACTTTTTGTTTTAGAGTAACAGATCCTGGTTTAAGATATTAGTAAATCTGGAGCTTTGTCCTGATATTTTATGAATTAAGTGAAGTGTTTTTTTTTGTTTTTTTTTACTTCACAATTTTTCACTTTTTATACTTTTTCCAGTTTTCTCAGCCATATTCTGCCATTTAAGTGTCGTCTTTAAAAAGAGACCAAACTTCAGTCTGTGATTCAAAGCACTCAAGATTTATGAGAGTTTAAGTTGGAAATTTTATTTTTAGGTCAATGCTTGAAAAAAAAAAAACCTATATCAGTACCATAAAATCCCCCATAAATACAAAATATTAAATAAAAAACAATATTGAACTTCAATATAGCACATTTCTTTGAAATAAAGACATATTTCTGTCTTTTTTGAGCTTCCATGCGAGGAGGTAATGCTTTGAAACTGAAATATAGTGTAATATTGTAATCTGTGATGTTGTGCAGGTAAAGTGGAGCTGTCCAGAGGAATCCACGCGGTGTTCCACCAGATCCCGCTGATGTGGACCCCGGGTTATCTGGCACGAGCGCTCGCCCTCATCGACACTGTGTGCTGCGACTTCACACACGTCAAGTTATCTCAGGAAGTCGTGAGTATCTCAAACCAGATCTGAATGACTGTAATGAGGGCTTGCCGTCTCACATATCTATCTCGCCTGAGGGAGAAGTTTAAAGAGAATCCACATAAATTATGCTTTTTGAAGTTAACGTTTGGGATCACTGAACATAAACTCTCTTCTGGAGTCGATTAGGATGAGAGGAGAAGCTTTAGATGAACTCCGTCTCTCCATCTTCATGTTACTGTTTGATCAAGCTCCAGCTCTTCTCTATATCAGTGTCAGTGTTCCTGAACTCCTGAAACGCCTCCATTAGTCTTGAGTTTCTCCCGGGAACAAACACGTTACAATATTCTTCATTATAATAATTCATGCGCAGAATAAAGGGGTGGGGCCTGGTTGAGTTAGTTAGTAGTGTTAAACTGGCGGTTATGGTAATTAGGGGCGGGACTTTTCACAAACACACTCGAAGCGCTCGGCCAATCACAACACACTGCTCCAGACGACCAATCAGAGCATAGTGTGCTTTTCAGAAGGAGGGGCTTCATAGAGACAGGAAGTGAACAGAGCGTTACTGACAGACTGGGAAGAGAGGAGCCGCAACAATGAAGATTATGAGGAAAATAATCAACATTCATAGTTAAAATTCTGACTTAAATGAATGACAAAAAAAATCATAAAAATGAAAAAAATATGACACATACAAGTTGCAACTTGAAAGGTCATATTCTTAAATAAAAAGTTGAAATTCTGACTTTCAAAATTATGACATACTAAGTTGAAATCACAAAAAGTCAAAATTCTGAAATATGTGGTCATGATATTAAATATAATTATGATATAAAAATCATAAAAATGACAAAAAATTCTAAACATATCACATACACATCAAAATGATGACATACAAGTCGAAAATTATGACTAAGTCATATTCTTAAATAAAAAGTTGAAAATCTTACTTAAAGGTATAGCGGAGGATTTTCTTTTTCCGGGTGGGTAGTGTAAACTATTGGTCCACCTAAGTGTCAATCATTCTGGTGATATGTTTACGTAAGGCCGTCGTACGTGCTCGTCCCTTAGTTTTCGCTTTCTGCGCATGCGCACTTTCAGGTGTTTATGTGTGGTGAGCTGGAGCTCAGCCATTCATTGAAGCTCGCCGTTTCATCGGGTCCTTTGAAAATGTCTTAGGGTCGCAAGAGAAAAAGTTTGTACGAACTGTATGAGAAGAAGAGAAAGGCCTCAGAAGAGAGAAACAAGATCAGAGTGTTTTTGGGAGATTGTTTCACACGATGGCGTGCGCTGAAAACACAGGTTGGGCTTCCCACTGATGCCTCAGTCGCGAAGTTTCTACTCGACAGGTAAAGTTTGGCATGCTATTTGGAGAAAAAGTGCACATCTTCTTTTGGAAAGTAATCTTGTATGAGCGATGCCGACAGCAACTTGTAAACAGAGCGTGCACGAGGAGAACCTTGCACACGTTTAATAGGCGTTCCCTCTCGGGAGCAGGTAGAGTGTTGCGCATGTGCATTTTTTCAAAAAGTGGAGAGGGCGGTTCTTATCTAAAATTCGGAAAGATCCTCCGCTATACCTTTAATGTCAATTTTTACATAAAAATTCAAATTTATTACGTTTATGAGAAGTTGAAAACTAAATTATGATTTAAGCCGAAATTATGACAAAGTATATTTAAAAAGTTAAAAAATTTGACATTAAGTCGGAATTATGATATAAAAAGTTTAAAAAAAATTCATTCTGACTTAAATGAGATAAAAAAAATCATAAAAATTACAGTAAAAAGTATGACACATACAAGTTGCAATTATGACTTAAAAGGTCATTAAGTCAAAAATTCTGACTTTCAAGATTGACATAAAATTATGACAAAATAAGTTGAAATGACAAAAAGTAAAAATGATGAAATAATCAGTCATAATTATGATATTAAAAACTCTAGATTTTTAAATAAAAAGTTGAAATTCTGACTTAAATGTCATAAATTACATTAAAAAAAAATCATAAAAATGACACACACCGAAATGATGACATAGAAGTCATAATGCATGAAAACCTGTTCTAGTAGAGACTGGAAACATCATCAAGACTTTGAGAAGAGGCATTAAATCAAAATGGCCTCTTGACTGCATGATGAATTTAAACCTTGAATTATTCACTTTGATTAAACTCATCTGCAAATGAAGAGATGTAAAGCAGTGTGATGTTCCTTCAGCTGGACAGTGTGGAGAAGATCCTGCAGGATCTGTCAGAGATTCCCGACGGACAGATCTCAGCGAACGACAGCGATGAGGAAGATCGTCTCGAGAGACTCAAACTGCCGGAGTACATGAAGCGCTTCAAGGTCAGCTTCCCTCACATCAAATATCATCAACATTTATACTGTACATTCTGAACATTTATACTGTACATTCTCATAAACACCTTCTAAACTTTCTCAGAGAGTGTGTTAGTGCTTGTCGGATCTCAGAGGAAACTTAATGAATGAAAACATTATTAACAAATAACAAACAAGCATATTCTCAGGTCTCGAAATGATGAACATGATCTGATAAACCTGTCGCACTCAATCTCAGTCTCTGATTGATCATTTACACTCTTTTATCAAGTAAAAGTCTTAATAAAGTATAATTGTACAAACATCCTGTCAAATCTGCACTGATTTAATAAAGTATTATTACACTTTATTAATAATAATGATGTTTTTAGCAATATTTCAGCTGGACTGAAGCAGTTTCGCTTTACTTGATTATCCATTATTTTTTCAGAAAAATCATGAGTATTAAATATGATCATCAGGCTTTTGAGGAAGGTTTATTTGTTCATCTCTCAATCATCATTATATTGCAATACATGTTTTAAAACTACAGAGCTTTGATCATCAAACTAAGCATTTAAATATCATCTCACTAAGACATTATTGGCAGATATTAATATTTATATGCATTTTATGTCAATATTCTGCTATACTGTTATAAAGATCTCATTGATTTACATTACAAGTATCAGAATTTCATATAAATATCAGCATCTGCAGCATATTTTGCTCAGTTTTAGTCTCTGAATAAAACTAAGATGTTTTTTCCTCCATATTCTCACGATATCAGACGATATGAGCCAAATTTGTGCTTAAAACAAGACAAAAAACAAATATCTGCCAATGGAGTCAGAAAAATAATCTTGTTTTCTGTTTGAATTAAGATTATATTTCTGAATCCATTGTCAGATATTTGTTCTTGTTTTAAACACAAACTCACTTCATTTTGACTCATTTTTCAGTCTTCATATCTTCAGTCACTTTGCTTCTTCTCCAGTAAATATGATTTTGATTTAAGAATGTTTAGATATTTGTGCTGGAAAACGAGACAGAAACACTGAGGAAGAACTTTTTTTTTTTTGCAGAGTTAGTTTTTCCAATGTTTTTGTTTTGTTTTTAAAATAGTTTTTATCAATTTAGTTACAAATATTTTTTAGTACATACAACTAAACTAAACAAAATGGGAAATACAATTCAGCTAGTATATATATATGTTACCGGCAAAGTGTGAAATCCCGGTATTGTATAGAATGCCTAGTGTTACAAACCCTAGTTAGTCTAGAAGGAATAAGGCGTGCAACATTAAAACATTGAATGCGTACTGGAAAACATCTCACACACAAACCAATTTAGTGTAAGAAAAGTGATTATTTATTACAATGAGAATCAAGTCAAGTCAAGTTTATTTATATAGCGCTTTTCACAACATAGATTGTATCAAAGCAGCTTCACAGTATTAAATTAAAACAATACATCAATGTTTGTTTCTAGTGGAACGTCCACGTTTGGTAATGCTGATCAATAGTATTGTTGATTGATTAATTAAATTAAATATCCCCAAATATCCCCAACTGAGCAAGCCAAAGGCAACAGTGGCAAGGAACCGAAAAACTCCATCAGGTGACCTAATGGAGAAAAAAAAACCTTGGGAGAACCCGGGCTCAGTCGGGGGCCAGTTCTCCTCTGGCGTTTATGAACTAGAGGTCGGATTTAACTGTAAGATTAAAAGTATTATATGAATGCCTGGCTTTAATCTAGTTTTAAACTGGGAGAGCGAGTCTGAGCAATGAACAGTATCAGGAAGGCTATTCCAGAGTTTTGGAGCTAAATGTGAAAATGATCTCCCTCCTTTGGTGGATCTGGATATCCTAGGTATGACCAAAAGCCTCGAATTTAGTGACCTTAAAGAGCGCGATGGATTATATGGCGATAGAAGATCCGTTAAATAGACTGGAGCTAAGCCGTTTAGGGCTTTATAAGTCAGTAGCAATACCTTGTAATTAATACGGAACTTTATAGGTAACCAATGTAGTGATGATAAAATTGGTGTTATATGATCATATTTTCTTGATCTAGTTAGAACTCTAGCGGCGGCATTTTGGACTAACTGTAGCTTGTTTAATGAGGATGCAGGACAACCGGCTAATAAAGCATTACAGTAATCTAGTCTCGAGGTCATGAATGCATGAACTAACTTTTCTGCGTCAGAAACTGATAGCATGTTACGTAGCTTAGTAATGTTTCTAAGGTGGAAAAAGGCTGTTTTTGTAACATATGAAATATGATTTTCAAAAGACAGGTTACAGTCGAGTATAACACCCAGGTCTTTTACTGTAGAGGATAAAGTAACAGGACATCCTACTATGTTAAAGTTGTATTGTAAGAGGTTTTGTGGGCGTTTTTTTGAACTGATAAGTATTACCTCTGTCTTGTCTGGATTTAATAAAAGAAAATTGCGCGTCATCCAATCTTTTATATCTTTAACACACTCTGTCAATTTGGATAATTTAGCGTTTTCATCCGGCCGTGATGAAATATATAGTTGAGTGTCATCAGCATAACAATGGAAACTAATTCCATGTTTCCTTATAATATTTCCAAGAGGCAGCATATATATTGAGAATAATAGAGGGCCTAACACAGATCCCTGCGGCACTCCATAGTTTACTGGAGTTATGATCGATTTTTCTCCATTTAAATAGACAAAATGGTAGCGGTCAGATAAGTACGATCTAAACCAGCTTAATGCTTGTCCTTGAACACCAGTATAATTTTGCAGTCGATCTAAGAGTATTGTGTGATCTATTGTATCGAACGCCGCACTAAGATCAAGTAAAACTAATATTGAGATACAGCCTTGGTCAGAAGCTAAAAGTAAATCATTTGTGATTTTAACAAGCGCAGTTTCAGTGCTATGGTGCGGCCTGAGTCCAGACCGAAACTTTTCATAGATGTCAATTTCATGCAAGAAAGAGCCTAGTTGAGCGGACACAACTTTTTCTAGTATTTTAGACATAAAAGGTAGATTTGAAATGGGTCTATAATTTGCTAGATTATGTGGGTCTAATTGTGGTTTCTTAATGAGAGGTTTTATAACTGCCAGTTTAAATGTTCTTGGAACATGACCTAAAGATAAAGATGAGTTAATAATATTGAGGAGAGGCTCTTCCACTACAGGTAACACTTCTTTCAGTAGTTTAGTTGGTATAGGATCTAATAAACATGTTGTTGTTTTAGATGAAGTGATACGTTTATGTAACTTTTTTTGATCTATAGTTGTAAAGCACTGTAATTGTTCTTGCGGGGTGATAATCGCGTCGGAACCGTGGTCCTGCACGCGGGAGTGAACGACATCAGGCTGCGCCAGACGGAAGTTCTGAAGAAAGACTTCAGGAATCTGATCGATACGGTACGCAGCACATCGCCTGATATAACGATCATTGTGTCAGGACCGCTTCCCACGTACCGTCTAGGACATTACAAGTTTAGTAGATTATTCGCGCTAAATGAATGGTTAACGTCATGGTGCAATAAGCAGAAACTGCTCTTTGTAAATAATTGGAATCTGTTTTGGGAGCGTCCTAGGCTTTTCCGTGCTGATGGCTTACACCCAAGCAGATTCGGAGCGGATCTTCTGTCGGATAACATCTCCAAAATGTTAAATACCTTTTGACTAGTAACCAAAAGTCCAAATCATAGTCTCTGCTGCACCAAATTAACTGATATAAATAATAGTGTCGAACATTGCATAGAATTTGTGTCTATTCCTTGTTTAGTGCGATCAAATCATAAATCTACTGCAGGATCTAGGAAAAATCTAATTGTTATTAAAACAGAAAATGTTGCTATTAGTAAACAAAAACAATTTCTAAAGCTAGGTCTTTTAAACATTAGATCACTCACACCTAAGGCAGTTATTGTAAATGAAATAGTCACAGATAATAGCTTCGATGTACTTTGCCTTACTGAAACCTGGCTTAAACCAAATGATTATTTCGGTCTAAATGAGTCTACTCCATCAGGATACTCCTATAAACATGAGCCCCGTCTGATTAGTCGTGGCGGCGGTATCGCAACAATCTATAGAGATTTTCTTAGTGTTACTCAGAAAACGGGTTATAAGTTTATTTCATTTGAAGTACTTGTACTAAATGTTACGCTCTTAGATGCTAAAAAAACATCCCTATTTTCTTTAGCCTTGGCTACCGTATATAGACCGCCAGGGCCTTACGCTGATTTCCTAAAAGAATTTGCAGATTTTCTCTCAAACCTATTGGTCAATGTCGATAAAGCATTAATTGTTGGAGATTTTAACATACACGTAGATAATCAAAATGATGCGTTAAGGGGCTGCGTTTATAGATTTATTAAACTCCTTTGGGGTCAAGCAAAACGTTACCGGACCAACTCATCGTTTTAATCATACACTCGATTTAATTATATTACATGGAACCGATCCAACCGATATAGATATCATTCCACAAAGTGATGATGTCACTGACCATTACATGGTAACTTGCATATTACGTACCCCTGTAATATATCATGCTGCGCCGCGTTATCGATTAGGCAGAACAATCCTTCCATCCACCATAGATAATTTTTCAAATTGCTTATCGGATCTGTCTCAGATGTTCAGTGAACCCAAACAAACAGATGAACTAGAGGAACTAACCAGCACCATGAGCACCATTCTCTCTGGAACACTGGATATTGTTGCACCTATTAGACTAAAAAAGGTCAGAGAGAAAATTAAAGCACCAAGGTACAACAATACTACGCGTGTTCTAAAGAGAGAAACCCGTAATTTAGAGCGTAAATGGAAACAAACTAATTTAGAGGTTTTTAGAATCGCTTGGAAAGACAGTACGTCACTTTATAAAAAGGCCCTAAAAGTAGCCAGGGCTGAGCACCTCCGCAATCTAATAGAAAATAACCAAAACAATCCTAGGTTTTTATTTAACACCGTGGCTAGACTAACAAATAAACAAGCGTCACCTGAACAAAATATTCCGTTACAGTTTAAGTAGCAATGATTTCATGAATTTTTTCACTGAGAAAATAGAAAACATCAGAACCACAATTGTAAACGTTCAATCCTCAATCGCGCCTTATAACTCAGCCTCGATTATCACCCCGCAAGAACAATTACAGTGCTTTACAACTGTAGAACAAATAGAGTTAAATAAACTTATCACTTCCTCTAAAACAACAACATGTTTATTAGATCCCATACCAACTAAACTACTGAAAGAAGTGTTACCTATAGTGGAAGAGCCTCTCCTCAATATTATTAACTCGTCTTTAACTTTAGGTCATGTTCCAAGAACATTTAAACTGGCAGTTATAAAACCTCTCATTAAGAAACCACAATTAGACCCAAATAACCTAGCAAATTATAGACCCATTTCAAATCTTCCTTTTATGTCTAAAATACTAGAAAAAGTTGTGTCTGCCCAACTGGGCTCTTTCTTACAAGAAAATGACATCTATGAAAAGTTTCAGTCTGGGTTCAGGCCGCATCATAGCACTGAAACTGCGCTCGTTAAAATCACAAATGATTTACTCTTAGCTTCTGACCAAGGCTGTATCTCAATATTAGTTTTACTTGATCTTAGTGCTGCGTTCGATACTATAGATCACACAATACTCTTAGATCGACTACAAAATTATACTGGTGTTCAAGGACAAGCATTAAGCTGGTTCAGATGATACTTATCTGACCGCTACCATTTTGTCTATTTAAATGGAGAAAAATCGATCATAACTCCAGTAAACTATGGAGTGCCGCAAGGATCTGTGTTAGGCCCTCTATTATTCTCAATGTATATGCTGCCACTTGGAAATATTATAAGGAAACATGGAATTAGTTTCCATTGTTATGATGATGACACTCAAATCTATATTTCATCACGGCCGGATGAAAACGCTAAATTATCCAAATTGACAGAGTGTGTTAAAGATATAAAAGATTGGATGACGCGCAATTTTCTTTTATTAAATCCAGACAAGACAGAGGAAATACTTATCGGTTCAAAAAACCGCCCACAAAACCTCTTACAATACAACTTTAACATCGTAGGATGTCCTGTTACTTTATTATCATCTACAGTAAAAGACCTGGGTGTTATACTTGACTGCAACCTGTCTTTTGAAAATCATATTTCATATGTTACAAAAACAGCCTTTTTCCACCTTAGAAACATTGCTAATCTACGTAATATGCTATCTGTTTCTGATGCAGAAAAGTTAGTTCATGCGTTCATGACCTCAAGACTAGATTACTGTAATGCGTTATTAGCCGGTTGTCCTGCATCCTCATTAAACAAGCTACAGTTAGTCCAAAATGCCGCCGCTATAGTTCTTACTAGATCAAGAAAATATGATCATATAACACCAATTTTATCATCACTACATTGGTTACCTATAAAGTTGCGTATTAATTACAAGGTATTGCTACTGACTTATAAAGCCCTAAACGGCTTAGCTCCAGTTTATTTAACGGATCTTCTATCGCCAAATAATCCATCGCGCTCTTTAAGATCACTAAATTCGAGGCTTTTGGTCATACCTAGGATATCCAGATCCACCAAAGGAGGGAGATCATTTTCACATTTAGCACCAAAACTCTGGAATAGTCTTCCTGATACTGTTCGTTGCTCAGACTCGCTCTCCCAGTTTAAAACTAGATTAAAGACGCATCTCTTCAGCCAGGCATTTATATAATATTTTTAATCTTAAAGTTAAATCCGGTCTCTAGTTCATAAACGCCAGAGGAGAACTGGCCCCCGACTGAGCCTGGGTTCTCCCAAGGTTTTTTTTTCTCCATTAGGTCACCTGATGGAGTTTTTTGGTTCCTTGCCACTGTTGCCTTTGGCTTGCTCAGTTGGGGATACTTAATTTAATTAATCAATCAACAATACTATTGATCAGCATTACCAAACGTGGACGTTTTACACTAGAAACAAACACTGATGTACTATTTTATTTAATACTGTGAAGCTGCTTTGATACAATCTGTATTGTGAAAAGCGCTATATAAATAAAGTTGACTTGACTTGACTTGACTTTTACTTAACGTAGCGTGTACGTGTTGTAGCGTCTGGACCAATCAGACACACACAAATTATTCATTTATTTAATGAATAATCCAGCAAACTCACTCTCCCAAATAAGGCCTGTGAAACGTTCCCCAAATGAAGCTAACACACTGGCAGGACGCAGTGTCTTGTTACAGGACACACACTGAGACTGAGTTTTACGACCGAAAAGAATGTCCTGAGACCTGTGACTCTCACTTAAATTCTTGCAGAGGAAGAGAAATAAAAACCCTGTTAATCCTATATATATTCTATATATAACCACTTGATAAATGTGTAAACATGTATCTAATTTTCCCATCTCATGATTTTCCCTTTTATGTGGCGTTTGTATTCTTGTAAACTCAATTGGGTTAATGTTTCAGACTTTGAATATTATGGTTAACCAACATTATATGTGCGGCATGTTTGGTCTCTAAAAAATCCAATCTTCGTCTCCGATTTGTTAATTTACATTACATGTTGCTAACTTTGTGATGCATTAGTATTATAAGAATCTTAAAGATTCTTTTCTTAAACACCCAATGAAAGTACATATTCAAATGCCCTGCTAGAACACAAAGGGTCGTAAAATTTCCCTCCAAAGGAAAATCTTCTCATTGGCCCTTGCACCTCCAGAGGTTGTGCCATCTTCACGCTTTAAAGTCACTGATCAGCTTTTAGCTCTCGCTTACTCCTTTTCTGAAATGCTGACGTGAAGATGATGCTGAACTAGAAGCTTCTAAGGACCCTCCAAGCTTGTGCCAGGCTGCGGCCTTGTCTTTCCATTCACCAAATATACTCTGACTACCACTGGTTCTCTCTCATCAAGACCACATCAGCAAAGATCAACTGGAGCCTCAACAAATTGCATCAGGACGGTTTAATTCAAATGGGCGAGACATGCAAGTATCAAAATTAGTCTCATTATTTGATACATTAAGTATCCTTACCCCTTTAAAGAAGGGCATGTTAGAACTAAACTGATGGTTTGCTCAAGGCTGTTGATCTGCTGAATTTCAAACAATGCTATAACTTCTTGCTTTCCTGTATTCTGCTTCAGCTCTTTTTCCCTTGGTAAACTGTATGCATGTATGTGTGTATGTTAGAGTAGTTTAAGTGTTTAGACTAGTTAATAAAATCTTGTTCATGTTACACGTAAAGTTGTCCGTGTCTCAAGCTCATAACTGGAGTCACTAATCATTTAGATTTTTGCTACTGCTCTTAGTAGTACTGTAAATTAAGAAAGACATCTCCCATGCCCCGGAAATGTACATTTCTTAGAGTTAATAAACAATTAATCCTGAGTGTTCACGGGACAAACAGGCTAATTGATTGTAATATTAATTTACGACAGTAAGTTAATTATATTAACTGATCCAAATATTCATAATCAATTATAACCAGTTATTATTGATTATTAATATTTCATATAGAGCTAATTTGCTACAGTGTCGAACGATGGAATCGCCGATGATCACAGCATCGCGTTCTGTTTCGCGAAGAGGTGAGAAGCGGTTTTGTGTGGATATCTCGAAAACCGGGAGGGTCGGAGAGAGTTTTCTTGGTCTAGACCTGACTCGCGTCTTCCGCTGCGGAACCACCCAGGCTTCGTGGTGGCGTGTTGGAGCCGGAGTGAACGAGACAATGGCTGATCGCGACCTCGACGCTCGGGCCGATGCTGAGAAACGCACGGAGTAGATGAGGTCGGAGTCAGCGGGTTAGTAACGTTAATCTCTGGTTTGTGTGCATCGGCGCGTGATGTTTCAAGAGCCAAACGCCGGTCTATCAGCTCGGCCTGTCTCACTAAAAGGTCGTGGATCTGTTTCTCAACAGCTTCCAGCTCAGACTGCAGTGCGTGAAGTTCAAATGTGTCTTCACCTGCACCAAAAGGTAGACTACTTACATCTGATATATTCGCCATTTTAACAGATGGATAGTAAGTTAAGTTAGCAACGACGCTACCATTGATGCTATCAATATTAATACTAATTTATGGCTGAAGTCTTGGATATAATCCGTCTTTTTAGTGGTACGGGTGTAGAGTAGACGCACGATAGGCAAAAAAAATGTTTGTTTGTAAGTGAGTGTGGAGAAGACGCGTTCAGCCGTGATCCAAGGGAGTAACCTTGGATCAATATGACAAGGACACCTCAAAGTAATTGATTATACTATATAAACAATTTATGTAAAGGTAAAGGTTCACAAAAGGAAAAAGGTAAAGAGAAAAGAACTAGACCGTGCCAAATCAAAGAAATAAGTAAAACCAAAACCAATCTTACTAGAAAAACAAAACGACATATAATCTGACTAAATTAACACTCAACAGGAACAGAAACAAAAGATCTTCAGCGTCAACCTATTCCAAAATAACTTCAAACCAGCCTTAGGACAGATTAAGGAGAACCTTAATCGTTGGTCTACTCTGCCCCTGTCCCTGGCTGGACGTATTAATTCAATAAAGATGGTAACGCTACCCAAGATCTTGTACTTATTTCAAACAGTCCCAATCTTCATACCCAAATCATTCTTTAAGGAACTTGACAGGCACATCAGTACATTTATATGGAACAAAACTATACCTCGCGTACGGAAAACAGTTATTGAGAGACGTAAGGAGAATGCTGGACTAGCTCTATCAAATTTTTTATACTATTATTGGGCTGCAAACATTCACAAATTAGTAATATGGTATGGAGCTTCTATTGGTGGGAGTAGTCCGAGTTGGTGTCTAATGGAACAACATTCATGCTCGTCCGTCTCTTTGGCCTCAATGCTGTGTGCTCCACTGCCAGTGGCAGTGGGTGCACATACGGACAATCCTATTGCAAGAGGCAGCTTACGCATATGGACCCAATTTCGCAAACATTTTGGTCACATACAGGCTTTGGTGTCTATGCCTCTGTCCTCAAACTTTCTTTTTAAGCCATCGCTTATAGATACGGCCTTTCTCACCTGGGCTAGATAAGGCATAAACAGTGTGGGAGATCTTTTTGTAGATGGCACGTTCGTTTCTTTTGACTATTTGGTTAATGAATTAAGTTTACCAAAAACACACTTTTTTAGGTATCTTCAGGTCCGTGATTTTGTCCGTTCCCAGTTTCGTTCATTCCCCTTAAAACCAAATATCGGCCCTCTTGATCATTGTCTGACGGTCAAGCCCCATCTCTCAGGTGGTGTCTCCCAGCTGTATACTGCTATTCAGGCCATGAAATGCCCATCTCTTCTGTCTCTTAAGGTACAGTGGGAGGAGGATCTAAATACAGAATTGACGGATGAAATTTGGCAAAGAGCTATACATAAAACATACACATCACAAAAAAATCATGGACATGATTCGAACAGGTTAAATGTTCTGTAAACAATAGTCACACTTGAGCTCCTCGCGGTCTGAGATGAGCGCATTAGAAATGAGTGAGACGAGTTTCCTCTAGTGGAAGCGTTTGGAACTGCAGCCGAACTACATCTCACTGAACGCTCATTTACTGAGATATCAAACTCACATTTGGAACACAACTTGTTTAGATTTATGGCTTTGATTTTCTCACAGTTTTAGAGTAAAACATGTTTTTGAAAATATATATTTCATATAAAAATTGAAAATAGTATTTTTGTGCATTTTTCATAACAATAAATGTAAAATTCTGTAACTTTTTTCAAGTTCACTTTTTAAAACTTTTGTCACTTCAGCAATAATCTGCCGAGTGTCGTCTTTGAGAAGAGATCAAACTTCAGTCTGTCGCTCTAAAGCGTTCAAGATTTACCACAGTTTACGTTGTAAATTAAATTTTCAGGTCTATGCTCAAAAAGTGAATAAATGAATTATAAATACAGTGTAAATATAATTTAGTACCATAAAATCCCCTGAAAAATACAAAATATTAAATAAAAAACATTATCGAACTAAAATAAAGTACATTCATTTCATTGGTTACGAATATTTGGATATTTGTGCTGGAAAGCGAGAGGAAGAGCTGTAATCTGTGATGGTGTTTCGCCAGGAGCTGAAGGATCGTCTTGTGGCTCAGGATCAGACGGACCCGAGGAGCCTGGAGTCGCTGGTGTCGGCCCTGACCCGGGACACACTGGCGGCCTGTGAGGAGTCGGATCTGGCCCAGTACCGGCAGACGGTGTGTGACTGGGAGGCCGAGAGACACCAGCTCATTCAGAGAGAGAGAAAGACGAAAGAGGAGCGTCTGAACAAACAGCGGGTCGGTGCGGCCCAGTGACCGACAGGCATTGTTTCTCATGTTTATTGGGTGGATTGAGATAAAGATTTGTGTGTTAATATTATTTGGATTCTTTTTCAACGGCCTGTAAATCTGAACAGAATAAATAAACTATGAAAATACTTTTATTTAGTCTGTCCTGTCACACTGTACGCACTGAAATAACAGGATTTAGAAGGCGGTCTATATACGGTAGCCAAGGCTAGAGATAATAGGGATGTTTTTCGAACATCTAAGAGCGTAACATTTAGTACAAGTACTTCAAACGAAATAAACTTATAGCCCGTTTTCTGAGTAACATTGAGAATATCTCTATAGATTGTTGCAACACCGCCGCCACGACCAATCAGACGGGGCTCATGCTTATAACAGTATCCTGATGGAGTAGACTCATTTAGACCGAAATAATCATTTGGTTTAAGCCAGGTTTCAGTAAGGCAAAGTACATCGAAGCTATTATCTGTGACTATTTCATTTACAATAACTGCCTTAGGTGTGAGTGATCTAATGTTTAGAAGACCTAGCTTTAGAAATTGTTTTTGATTACTAATAGCAACATTTTCTGGTTTAATAACAATTAGATTTTTCCTAGATCCTGCAGTAGATTTATTATTTGATCTCACTAAACGAGGAATAGACACAGTTTCTATGCAATGTTCTACACTAGTATTTATATCAGTTAAATTGGTGCAGCAGAGACTATGATTTGGACTTTTGGTTACTAGTCAAAAGGTATTTAATATTTTGGAGATGTTATCTGACAGAAGATCCGATCCGAATCTGCTTGGGTGTAAGCCATCAGCACGGTAAAGCCTAGGACGCTCCCAAAACAGATTCAAATTATTTACAAAGAGCAGTTTCTGCTTATTGCACCATGACATTAACCATTCATTTAGCGCGAATAATCTACTAAACTTTTCATGACCTAGTCGGAACGTGGGAAGCGGTCCTGACACGTGTCGAACGATGGAATCGCCGATGATCACAGCATCACGTTCTGTTTCGCGAAGAGGTGAGAAGCGGTTTTGTGTGGATATCTCGAAAACCGGGAGGGTCGGAGAGAGTTTTCTTGGTCTAGACCTGACTCGCGTCTTCCGCTGCGGAACCACCCAGGCTTCGTGGTGGCGTGTTGGAGCCGGAGTGAACGAGACCATGGCTGATCGCGACCTCGACGCTCGGGACTGATGTGGCAAAATCAATAGTTAACAAACAGCATCAGGCATAAGAAACATTCAGAGTCAAATTGTATTAAAGAGAAAAAGGTTTATTCTCTTTAAGAGGTTTGTTCACAAAAATACCGCGACAGCTACCTCGTGATAGGAACAAGACCTAATCACACAGAAACCAGACAGTCTTTTATACAGTCTCTTCTCCTGTAATTTTCCTGCTCCCCCCGTAAAACCAGATCGAGACAATGGTTCTTCAACCCTCTGTCTTTCCTGAATAGGAACTCGTTCATGCCAGGTGACATACATG
>NC_138240.1:931241-1006043 GCF_964197995.2 Scardinius erythrophthalmus | reverse complement strand
TCCTCCTGTTTCATTAACATTAGTTTTGATCAAATAAGTAAGTATTTTATCTTAAACCGGGCTAAAAATGAATAAACATTTGTCATCACGTTTTTTTTTTTGTTGTTGTTGTTGTTTTTTTCTTCGGTTGAGAACCAGACCCTCATTTCAGACCCTGCATCCTTCTAACCAATGTAGTTGTTCAAAATTAACTCTAATACTTCCATTACAGACTTTCATAGCTTATTACACATCAGTTAATAGATTTTCTACATTTGCACCTAACAAATCAATACCTAGTTTGATTCAATCAAATAAAATCATAAAACTTTTCTTCAACCATTAATTGGTCAACATTTTCCTCCAGGTCTGTTGATCATCTTGTTGCCTCATGGATGTTCCGTTTTCACCAATATGACACTTTGCATGCCGTAGAGAGGATTTTCCACTGTAGGCAGGGAGAGATATGTTTCTAGCACATATCATTGATCCCCCACTTTATTCTTTGCGTTGGCGTGTGGGGTTGCTGACGTTGGTTTTGTAGTTTAAGGTGAGATGCTTGGACCCAGGTTTAACACTCTTCAATCATTTTCAAATCCTTACAAGATTTTCCCTTAGATCACGATCGCACCTCCACTGGAATGAACCATTTCCTGTCTGCTGCCACCTGTGAATGCAGACCCTAGCTATTTTGTTAGTGACCGCTTGTCTAGCCGGTCGTACCTTTTGGAGTGACCTGTGAAATCAACAGTCTGAAACATATTGTCACCAGATAATTTTGCTCACTGAATAGCACTCAGGGTCCTTGTTCCCCTGAAAAACATTCAACCCATTTTGCTCATGTTAACAAAACAATACAGAATCAGTTCTGTTTGGTCAACATCCTGACATCCTGCAAAATGAAAATTTTAAGTTAGGCATTGCACAGGGTTAGGCACTGTTTCTTCACTTTGCTCATGTTAACCAGACAATATATATACATTTGGAACAGAATCAGTTCTGTTTGATGCAATCCATCCTGACATCCTGAAAAATAAAACTTTTAAGTTATGCGCTGCGCAGATGTAGCACCTTTCTGCCACAATAATAACCCAGGCCAGGATAACTAGTCAAATTCATCCATAGCCATTGTTTTCACTGGGCACAGTCTGCCCTGCCCGTTCACTCCTGTATGACAAGATCAGCTGGTTTTAGTCAAATGGTCCTTCTAACACCCTTGAAGAGTTGAAAGGCTCTTATCCGACCACTTGTTCATGTGTGTGTGTGTCTTTGCTCATGCCATGTCCGCAAAAGTCTGCATCTTCTGTAAAGAAAAACAAATGTTGAGGTTATTGTCTCATAGTTTTCTTTTGTCTGCTGTGCTGCCGCATCTGCCCTGGCGTTTCATGTCGAAACAATTCTTGTTATTAGCACACTTATAGACAGCAATTTTGTTAGGGGGAAGAATGGCTTCTTGCAGGGCTTTTACCCAATTAAACCCAGTGTCCTTCCAAAATTTATCTTCCCACCTGTGCAATGGCTTTCAGCAAATGTGAACCCCTTAGTAAACCATATTTGGCAACTGTTATCCTCCTCTTGATGCCGACCCATCTCATGCATCAATTTAACATAATAAGATTCTCTTACATTTATCAGACGCTTTTATCCAAAGCGACTTACATTTCAAGGTACACATTTACATTCTTATCAGTTCTTGCTTTCCCTCGGAAATCAAACCCATGACCTTGGTATTACAAGCGCCAATGCTCTACTGTTTGAGCTACAGGAAAAACTGCAATATTTGTTAATATTTATTTGGTAACATTTGTTTGGATAAAGTTTGCTAACCCAAACGTTGTCCTTCAGCCAAATTTCCTTTAGACATCTTTCTCTGCCTCTGAAACAAAAATATTACTTAAAGCCACAATTTCATCTTCTTATCAAATTGTTTTAAGGCAACGGACCCGAGTCTCACAGCGTATCCTGCTTTTCAGGCCTGTTGTTGGTCTCGCAATTCAGTCATCTACAAACATTCTCCAGGTCATCAACTGGTCAGGTCAGGTTGTGGTGTGCACTAGAGGTCTTCACGGGTCCAAAAATTCGTGCCCGAACCCGAAAGAGACCCGTAATGTGCTAAACCGAACCGACCCGGACCCGTCTATTATTTCAAAAGCTGGACCCGGACCCGTGCAGATCCGAGAAATGCCTAACTGGACCCGACCCGGACCCGTCTATTATTTGAAAGCTGGACCCGAAACCGACGGGAAGACACAGACCCGACTGAACCCGATTGTCACATATTCCACCTTAAACTGCTATTACAAGTCAATAAACCTGTTGCGAAAAATACAACTTTTTGTCTTACCTAATTTAAGCCGTGGTAGCTTAGTAGTCTCCTCTCCTTTCCTTGTAACGTTACCTGACTGGCTGTGATCATGCATTACAATCCTCCGACAAGAAAGTTATTCATGTTATTCCTCTCGTTAAGTTATTCCAAGTCCAAGCTTAATCCACTCATTATTTCAGCTTCAAAAGTCCACTTGATGTCACGGTGACGGATGACAAATGCAACTTTGCACATGTAACGTTAACTTACATTCTGACTCGAGTTAACTCGCATAATAACTTTGACTGTTTGCCCTTTTGAACTAACGTTATAATAACGATTGCTCGTTCAGTGCCATGGCCGCTGACGTTATTTATTTGCTATCATCTCTGTGCTCTCTGCTCTGCATCGAGTCCTAATCTGACCACTAAAACTTTAAGATTAAACAAGACGGTTAATTTATATTGTAAAATCTAAAGCGCGGTTTGGCGGTCCCTCACTGAAGCTCTGGTAACTGGTTGCCATAGAAACATGACACGCGCTTGAGACTGCACATGCACGCTAGCTGGATCAACCTAAAATATGCTTTTTAACGCAATTTATTTTGAGTGTCCTAATTTTACAAGTTGCAAGTTACAAAAAAAACACAAGCAGTGTCTAATCACGACCGGGTTTTCTCCGAGTCTGATCTAATGACTCCGATCGCACGGGTATTACACACAATGTTAAACAGACCCGGGACCCGAAGTAATAAATTCGGACCCGACCCGGACCCGGCTGATCATTTAAAATATAGACCCGAACCCGTACGGGTCCCGGGTCGGGTCCCGGGTCAACGGGTCTCGGGTTCACTGTGTAGACCTCTAGTGTGCACACTTCGTCAACGTCAGTCGAACAACAATCTCCCCCTTTTTACAATACATAACTGTTAAGGGCTCTCTGGATAATCTGATATTTACTTAGCCTACGTGTTTGTTGCTGTCAAATCTATAACTTTTTCTCAACACATGACTGACGGCTATCTACGACTTCACAATTCTAATTTACACATCAATGCTTAAACCTGTCCAGAAAGTAATTTAAATCTACTGCACATCATAAATGACCAAAATAATAATTACCAGACAGAGCTCGATGATCAATCAACTTAAAGCTCGTCCTGTTCTGTGTTGCCTTCTCAGATTGACTCACAATCCTCAGCTTACTTTCGAATTTGTCATTTGCCTTAACCCATCTATAATGCTAAAACACTCTTTCCAGATGTTAATGACACAGTTATACACACTATTCAGACAGAATAGTTGTCCTAAACTAACACATACTGTACAAAACATGATTTAACACTCACACTCATCCCTGACTATGAACTGCTCATATTTCTTTTTCATATCTTTTCTCTAAAAAGATTTAAAAAAAAATTTAAATGACATTTTAACCTTACATTTTCCTGTATCTTTTATCTAATGTTTTATGGCCTCTTAACCAGTTTCAAAGCATGTGTGTTCATTATTCATTTGATTTTAGAAAAGTCAGCTGGATTGTTTTGGTGCATTATTATTACTTTGCTTCAGCTTATTTTGGCTGACTGATAACAGAAAGACAGACAGAGTACCATCCCTTCCTCCACTCAAGCAGTCTCTTTCTCCTTCACTATAAGCAAATAATCTTTTCAACAGCCTCCTAGGACTGTAACTAAAATAATCATAGTCATAGTCAATCCTTAATAGTTCACACATGTCAAAATGTTTGACTCAAATTAGAACCATTACAACAATCTAAAATACATTATGCTATGATCTTTTCTAAGGTTATCTTTAGTTTAAATACTCAATTCACCTAACCTTTGTTTTCCAGAAAATTCTCTTGACTTATCACAAGCTGTTCTCATTTTTTTTTTTTTTTTTAGCGACCATCATGTCTAACGACCTTCAGGAGTTAAAACTAGTTCAATATCAAATATTTTTCCTTGCCCATAAGGCAACCAACATCATGTTCCTTGTATAAATTAATACGTTTTGTTACTGTCTCCATAAAAAAGTAATGACAATCACCTCACGGTCTCAGCTGGCTCTTGAAAGCTCATTTCCATTAGCTCTTTATCTGTAAACTCCATCAGGGTGTTGTCCCCTGGCATAGTTGCAGACACTTGTCACAATGGAAGACAAGCCATACAATTAAATGCGGTTTTCTGTCGAGTGGTACAGAGGAACTTACATTTCTGGGTCAGACTGCCGTAACTTCTCACAGCTCATCTCCCCTCTCAATGATTTGTTGATGCTGCTGGCCTCACAGTCACCGCTCAACTCTAATACCTTTCTCACATAAAACACCTCCCTTCTCTATTGGGCAGGTGCCCAGTGGCGGCGAAGCCCTGGCTTAGGTTGTCTTCTGTTCGGCCAAAGAAGATCTTACCCGTCTCTGGGTCGACACCTCATGCACACTGGTAACCGCTTTTTCCCATCACAAAATCAGTTTTCTTCAACATAATCAGTTGTTTTCTGGAGCTTAGGAAAAGGCGCATTCAAGAGTCATCAGAGCCATTCGGACTGCCTACTAGTGTTAAACATAGGGAGACAGATTAATAACAGCAGTATTTAATCACTTAAATTCATTAATCATCTTAAAGGCAGCAACCTAGCTGCTTAGATTATAGTTAGTGAATTTAGATCACAACCGTACATTCAGTGTACTGTTACTTCTGTAGCCGGAGCAATCGGCCCTGTTTCATGGGGGAGGCTAATTTCAGACAAAGAAGTGGTCCTAAAATAAACTAGTCAAGGTCAAGGTCTGCATTATTATTTTAAAGACTTCTTTAAAATCATTCAGTTTTATTTCTAAAACATTTACAAATTGTCCTCTAAATTTATCAAATCTGAACTGCCTGTAGCATGATTTGTCTTAGCTTTTCCATATCTATGATTTTCAACTGAAACACTGTGCTTTACACAGGCTCGGACAACAGCTTTCAGCTGACATTGAATGAGAGAGAGACTCTTGAGGCATTCAGGACTGGTACACTGCATTCTCATAAACTTTTAACTTCAGACTTTATCTACCATCTTTTTTAACTGTAGCCCATCTTAAGGCATCTTTTCCACAAATTACATGCATTGTAATTTAGACATTACAAATTTCCACTCAGAATGAGTCTCTGTTGCACTGAAACTGTGGCAGTTTCAATCACAGCACATGCCAGATTTAGATAAGCAACTTGTTTCAGCCAAATCACAAGCTTATCTTTTAAAATCAACATTAACAAGCTTTTGTTTAATCAAATGCCTTTTTACACATTTTACATTTAGCAACTGTTAATCCTGTAACACCGCTTCTGTTTATCTTAAAGAAACAATAATAATTATTCTAGTTCTTAATAACGTTTAAAATTTCATTTCAATTTTAGTTGTCACGTTTTCAATTACGTAAGGGTTAATGCCCGACGAGGTGTCCATTATCAGGTTTTAATGGACGACGGTGAGGCGTGCGCGTCGGACGGTTGCCTCCGCCGAAGTCCATTAATACCTGATAATGGACACCTCGAAGGGCATTAACCCGCTTATACCATGGTTACTTACGAAAGAAAGAAATATTTAATCAATTAATAATACTTTAATGTGTTTTAGAGTGAAAAGCGTGAGGGTTTTTATTTATTAAGTCGAGCGCACTATTTAATATCTCCTGTATACAGGCGTTGCCAAGCAACGTGGCCACAGTGACCCGACCGCAGCAGTCGATCAGTGAGTTTGAGCCAGCGCAATCATTTAGAACTGTCATCAGGCAAATTGACGGGACGCCTTTTCTAGGTGTCCATTATCACTTTTTAACGGACACCCTGCAGCCAATCAGAATCGAGTATTCACCCAGATCATGGTATAACATAACTTAATACCCGACTTCAATGTTTTCTCTAGGAGTTTATCAATCTGCTTCTATGATTCATACTAACTTTTGAGGCTGCGCTCTCTGCTTGTGATACATTTTTTGATTATCATTATAAATCATTCGTTAGATTTGTCTCTCTATATCATCTAAAACCTTATCAAAGCGTTTCATTCAAAACACAATCATCCTTTTAGTGACCGGTACTTTTAAAATATTTTACAACTCATTTAGTCTTATCTGTAATTTTACGTCAACCGGTACTTTTTATAGTTCTTTCCTTTCAAAAAGAATTCCTTAAATCTTTCAATCTTCTTACAACTTTCAAAAGTTCCATCCATCAACTTTCTTTTCTCCCTCATTTACTCGCACATTCTTTTCACTTTCCTTAGCACTGCATTCACATTCTTAGTTCTTTCTCAGAACAAAACTTTAATATCGTCATTTAAATACTATTCTACTTTCAAACCCACATCAATACACCTACCATTTACATTTACAGTCACTGCAAAAATGACCCCGCTGACCACAATAAAAAACACTTTCTGTCACCTTGGCTATTGTTTAATCACGTGAGCTTTCAAACAGCTCCACCCTACTTCACACCCCTGAAGCAGTGTGTCCTATTCAGGAAATGCAAACAGAGCCACTGATAAGCAGTTCTCTGCAATTTCCCCCACTGTCCCAGCTGCAAATTCTATTACAATAGCCAAATCATAGTCTTCATCATATTAACATTGATCTATTTTCTAAACCATATTAACACAGACTTTTCTTTAAATTTGTGTCATTTTGACACTTTCTTTGTTTGGAGCCAGTTAAGTTATTGTTTATCTTTCCAATCACAATCAAACTTTTACAAAACATCATCTGCAAATCTCTTCAGAGCTGAGCAGAGCTGCTTACAGCATTTGCTCTCTTTTATCTCACTATTTATCAGGACTGTTCAGTTACTCTTCATACAGTATTAAAACTTTAATGTGTCATTAATTTCATCAACACTGGTTTTAAAAGCTTATTCTTCTATCAAATGGTTAGTTTGCAGATTCAACTTAAATCACAAGATTGTATTATAGTTATTCAGTCCCACTTATCTCTACTGTTTCACAGAAACCACAAGATTCCCCAAATCTTGTTCTCAGTCTCTAAATTACACACACAGCTATCCTGCTTGCACCTTCAACTCTTGTAATATAAATATGGCAATCTATTCTTTAATACTCTTGTTTTCATAACATTAATACAATAAAGCACATTCACATCATCATTTCAATCATTATTTTATCTCTAAAATATAGAATTTTTCCCGTTTTGCTTAATGAAACATTCCTTATCTTTATTTCATGTTAATCCCTGTTAATCATATTCAATGCCTTATTTTATCTAAAACTCACTTTTTATACCATTTCAACTTAATTTGACTTAATCAGGCGTTCATAAATAGTTCCATGAAATCTATCGTTCCCTAAATGCTAATTCTTTCTGCATTTATTTTCGTTTTCTTCTATCTTCTTCAGTTCAACAAACTACTGTCTGTTCACAGTTTTACACACATGCTGAACACAACTACAACAACCCTTTTGTTAAACAATTATTCGTTTCCCAATTTCTTGCATGCATTTCTGGCCGTAATTTTTCCCCCATTTTACAGAAAACCGGTGTATTAAAATTATTCAGTTTACTGTGAGGTGACCCCATGCCGGCTGATTTCTATCTCCCAGGATTTACAAAATTGACGTGCGTCTAATAATCTGTGAGACGTCTCTGACAGATCCGACTTTTACCCAAAATCGGCTGGAGCTGAACCAATTATGACTTTTTTAGATTAATATCTGATTAATCCTGACTGGTAATCTGTACCGGTCTTTGCCCAATTAGTAGGGCCCTATAAAATTTGTTTTATTTATTTATGTACCTCAAATGTTTTGAGGTAACAAACATCACATTATAAAAAATTGGATGACTCGTAATTTCCTACTTCTAAATTCTGAAAAAACAGAGTTTCTAATTATTGGACAAAAAACTTCCTCACGTAATAACCTAGAATACTGTCTAACACTTGATGGCTGCTCTGTTAAGTCTTCGTCGTCGGTTAGGAACCTGGGTGTGCTCTTTGATACCAATCTTTCATTTGAAAGTCACGTGTCTAGTATCTGTAAAACTGCATTTTTCCATCTTAAAAATATATCTAAATTACGCCATATGCTCTCATTGACAAATGCGGAACAATTAGTTCATGCGTTCATGACCTCAAGGCTAGATTATTGTAATGCTCTACTGGGTGGTTGCCCTGCACGCTTAATAAACAAACTACAGCTGGTCCAAAACGCAGCAGCTCGAGTTCTTACTAGAACCTGGAAGTATGACCATATTAGCCCGGTTCTGTCAAAACTGCATTGGCTCCCTATTAAACATCGCATAAATTTTAAAATATTGCTGATCACTTACAAAGCACTAAATGGTTTAGCTCCGCAGTACTTGAGCGAGCTCTTAACGCATTATAGTCCGTCACGTCTATTGCGATCTCAAAATTCCAGCCAGTTGATAATACCTAGAATATCAAAATCCACTGCTGGCGGTAGATCCTTTTCCTATTTAGCACCAAAACTCTGGAACAGTCTTCCTAACATTGTCCGGGAAGCAGACACACTCTGTCAGTTCAAAGCCAGATTAAAGACACATCTCTTTGACCTAGCTTTCACATAATACATTATAGACTTCTATAATTTAATGTTATGCTGCATAGATTAGGTCAGCCGGAACCGGGAACACTTCCCAAAAATCCTGATGTACTCGTTACATCATGAGAAGAATGGCATCTACGCTAATTTTAGTGTTTGTGTTTATCCCGAGGTTTTCCTGCAGCCTGCCGGATCCAGGCCGTATCCAGATCTGATGAAGGACCTTCGCCTGGACCGATGACAACGCAGTGCTGAAGTGCCAACTAGTCTCTCCCTATGGAGGATCCCACTACCACTCTACAGATAAGGCGTTGTCGGGAAAATTCGTTTCGCGTTCCTACCCCAAAGCAACAAAATAAAATAAAATTCTTTATCAAAATTTATAAGGAAAGACAAGTACTTTGTTTAGGCTTGGCTTGTAGGGAATTCCTAACCTGTGTATATTCAAACGCACATAACTATAGAACCCATTCTAAATGCGCTTGTGAACGCCATCAGCGTTTCTCACAGGTTCGCGTTTAAAGTCTGTGTAGAGAGAATGGTGTCGTCTTAGCGGCTACATTGCTTGATCGTTGCGACGGAAGCAAATCAATCAAAACTAACTTTAGATGGAAATAACTTAACTCTGCTGTAAAGCCGAAACAATCTCTGTTACCTTAAATTATACGCTTATCTCTGTAAAGCTGCTTTGAGACAATCTACATTGTTAAAAAAGCTATATAAATGAAGATGACTTGACTTGACTTGACATTTACTCAGTACTTTCAATCAACATAACACTGCACTCTAAGTACTTCACCAAATATGTATCGCGGAAATCATAGGGCCCTAAATTAGTTCAACCAATCAACTCGAAACTACTTGATATTTGATCTGATCTGCAGATCTCAATTAATTCCGACAAAACGAGGTTTCAATGCCTGCATACAATCAGGTTTTCTAGTACTCGTACCATGGAAATAGTTTTCAGATGCCCTGGTTCACTCACAGTTATACCAAATTACATCACACAAATTAAAATAATTTTACTGTCTCTTACCCGAGATGCTTTTACTGCCACCAAGTTCTTTTCTGATTCCAGTGGGTTCCTCCTGGCCCTGATAGCAGTTTTGGCTCTTCTCTCTCAATTCGGCGAGGTAAGACTAAAGCCTTTTGTGCTTTAGGGTGATCAGTCCGTCAATTCGCTTTCTCAGGACCAGAAGAAACCTCATGGAATCCCATCCTCGTCGCCAATTCTCGTGGCAAAAACAGTAACTAACAAAACAGCATCAGGCATAAGAAACATTCAAAGTCAATTTGTATTAAAGAGAAGAAGTTTTATTCTCTTTAAGAGGTTTGTTCACAAAAAATACCGTGACAGCTCCCTCGTGATAGGAACAAGACCTAATCACACAGAAACCAGACAGTCTTTTATACAGTCTCTTCTCCTGTAATTTTCCTGCTCCCCCCGTAAAACCAGATCGAGACAATGGTTCTTCAACCCTCTCTGTCTTTCCTGAATAGGAACTCGTTCATGCCAGGTGACATACATGCACACTGAGAGAGAATCACAAGCTAAATCAAAGGAAAACCCACACAATATCTGAGAAGTAAATGGGAAAGAGTAAAATATAAAATTTCCATAACAGGACCGATGTTGAGAAACGCACGGAGTAGACGAGGTCGGAGTCAGCGGGTTAGTAACGTTAATCTCTGGTTTGTGTGCATCGGCGCGTGATGTTTCAAGAGCCAAACGCCGGTCTATCAGCTCGGCCTGTCTCACTAAAAGGTTGTGGATCTGTTTCTCAACAGCTTCCAGCTCAGACTGCAGTGCGTGCAGCTCAAATGCGTCTTCACCTGCACCAAAAGGTAGACTACTTACATCTGATATATTCGCCATTTTAACAGATGGACAGTAACGTTAAGTTAGCAACGACGCTACCAGTGATGTCAATATTAATACTAATTTATGGCTGAAGTCTTGGATATAATCCGTCTTTTTAGTGGTACGGGTGTAGAGTAGACGCACGATAGGCGAAAAAAATGTTTGTTTGTAAGTGAGTGTGGAGAAGACGCGTTCAGCCGTGATCCAAGGGAGTAACCTTGGATCAATATGACAAGGACACCTCAAAGTAATTGATTATACTATATAAACAATTTATGTAAACCAAAGGTTCACAAAAGGAAAAAGGTAAAGAGAAAAGAACTAGACCGTGCCAAATCAAAGAAATAAGTAGAACCAAAACCAATCTCACTAGAAAAACAATACGACATATAATCTGACTAAATTAACACTCAACAGGAACAGAAACAAAAGATCTTCAGCGTCAAAGATGTAATGTATAAAATGCCTGATGGTTTTTGGCAAAAATACATTACCTAATTCTATACATTACTTAGGGATTCTATAGAATGCCGGATTACACATTTTGCCGGTAGCATATATATATATATATATATATATATATATATATATATATATATATATATATATATATATATATATATATATATATATATATATATATATATATATATATAATATTATTAATTTTTTTTTTTTTTTTTTTTTTTCAATTAACACATATATTTCATTTCAAGTAACAAAAATGGTTTTAGTTTCAGTTATAATAACAACCCAGGAACAAATATCTGCAAAATCTTCTTAATTCTAATGGAAAATAAGATAATTTTTCAGAACCCACTAGAATTTTTCTTTTTCTTGTTTTAAGCAAAAAACTTTTTTTATTAAGACAAGAATTAATATCTTCAGTCATTTTGCTTCTCCAGTAAATGTATCTGGTGTTCTTTGGTCAGTTTTGACCGCAAATTTGTACTTTTTTCTTTTTTTTCTTCTTCATCGGAATTGTTCGAATCTTGGTAAAGGTTTTGGCACTTGTTATGCGAACACAAAAAAATCATGGACATGATTCGAACAGGTTAAATGTTCCTGTAAACAACAGTCACACTTGAGCTCCTCGCGGTCTGAGATGAGCGCATTAGAAATGAGTGAGACGAGTTTCCTCTAGTGGAAGCGTTTGGAACTGCAGCCGAACTACATCTCACTGAACGCTCATTTACTGAGATATCAAACTCACATTTGGAACACAACTTGTTTTGATTTATGGCTTTGATTTTCTCACAGTTTTAGAGTAAAACATGTTTTTGAAAATATATATTTCATATAAAAATTGAAAATAGTATTTTTGTGCATTTTTCATAACAATAAATGTAAAATTCTGTAACTTTTTTCAAGTTCACTTTTTAAAACTTTTGTCACTTCAGCAATAATCTGCCGAGTGTCGTCTTTGAGAAGAGATCAAACTTCAGTCTGTCGCTCTAAAGCGTTCAAGATTTACCACAGTTTACGTTGGAAATTAAATTTTCAGGTCTATGCTCAAAAAGTGAATAAATGAATTATAAATACAGTGTAAATATAATTTAGTACCATAAAATCCCCTGAAAAATACAAAATATTAAATAAAAAACATTATCGAACTAAAATATAGTACATTCATTTCATTGGTTACGAATATTTGGATATTTGTGCTGGAAAGCGAGAGGAAGAGCTGTAATCTGTGATGGTGTTTCGTCAGGAGCTGAAGGATCGTCTTGTGGCTCAGGATCAGACGGACCCGAGGAGCCTGGAGTCGCTGGTGTCGGCCCTGACCCGGGACACACTGGCGGCCTGTGAGGAGTCGGATCTGGCCCAGTACCGGCAGACGGTGTGTGACTGGGAGGCCGAGAGACACCAGCTCATTCAGAGAGAGAGAAAGACGAAAGAGGAGCGTCTGAACAAACAGCGGGTCGGTGCGGCCCAGTGACCGACAGGCATTGTTTCTCATGTTTATTGGGTGGATTGAGATAAAGATTTGTGTGTTAATATTATTTGGATTCTTTTTCAACGGCCTGTAAATCTGAACAGAATAAATAAACGATGAAAATACTCTTATTTAGTCTGTCCTGTCACACTGTACGCACTGAAATAACAGGATTTTGAAGGCGGTCTATATACGGTAGCCAAGGCTAGAGATAATAGGGATGTTTTTCGAACATCTAAGAGCGTAACATTTAGTACAAGTACTTCAAACGAAATAAACTTATAGCCCGTTTTCTGAATAACATTGAGAATATCTCTATAGATTGTTGCAACACCGCCGCCACGACCAATCAGACGGGGCTCATGCTTATAACAGTATCCTGATGAAGTAGACTCATTTAGACCGAAATAATCATTTGGTTTAAGCCAGGTTTCAGTAAGGCAAAGTACATCGAAGCTATTATCTGTGACTATTTCATTTACAATAACTGCCTTAGGTGTGAGTGATCTAATGTTTAGAAGACCTAGCTTTAGAAATTGTTTTTGATTACTAATAGCAACATTTTCTGGTTTAGTAACAATTAGATTTTTCCTAGATCCTGCAGTAGATTTATTATTTGATCGCACTAAACGAGGAATAGACACAGTTTCTATGCAATGTTCAACACTAGTATTTATATCAGTTAAATTGGTGCAGCAGAGACTATGATTTTGACTTTTGGTTACTAGTCAAAAGGTATTTAACATTTTGGAGATGTTATCTGACAGAAGATCCGATCCGAATCTGCTTGGGTGTAAGCCATCAGCACGGTAAAGCCTAGGACGCTCCCAAAACAGATTCCAATTATTTACAAAGAGCAGTTTCTGCTCATTGCACCATGACATTAACCATTCATTTAGCGCAAATAATCTACTAAACTTTTCATGACCTAGTCGGTACGTGGGAAGCGGTCCTGACACAATGATCGTTATTTCAGGCGATGTGCTGCGTACCGTATCGATCAGATTCCTGAAGTCTTTCTTCAGAACCTCCGTCTGGCGCAGCCTGATGTCGTTCACTCCCGCGTGCAGGACCACGGTTCCGACGCGCTCGTTCAGAATCTCGGGAACGCGAGCAGCGATTTCAGAAACACGAGCACCAGGAAAGCAGTGACTATGCACCTTACTTTTACTTAACGTAGCGTGTACGTGTCGAACGATGGAATCGCCGATGATCACAGCATCGCGTTCTGTTTCGCGAAGAGGTGAGAAGCGGTTTTGTGTGGATATCTCGAAAACCGGGAGGGTCGGAGAGAGTTCCCTTACGAGAACGTTCTCTCGTACTGCGTTGAAAACGCTGTGGGAAAACTCCTTTTCTCGAGAATATTGAAGCCTTTATTTTAAAACGCATTGCTGCAGCACATGCGAGAGCTAGAAGCTCGCGTGAGCGTGCTGATTGGCTTGTGCAAAGCAACTGCACGAACCAATGGCGGAACAGCAGAGGAGCGCGAGCCAATCGGGGCGCTTGGCACTCTGCCAGAGTCAAGCGCGCGAAACTGCACGTGACAGAAGAGTATAAATACACAGAGAATCCGCCATTTGACAGATTTTATCTCCTTCAGCTTTCGACTCACCTCGTCGCTGATTCTCTCCGAGTGAAGCCGCTCGTCGTCGAACAGCCTTCCAGCGGAACTGCTTCGCATCCCGGCGTCCGCCAAGCTGAGCGTTTCCCTGTGGCATCCGACGAGTATCCTTTTCTAACTCAAAAAGAGCATTCTAAGAGAGCAAATCGCTGTTTTCACAGCGCGCGGCGTTGTTTCAAATGCCGCTCACCGTGTGTGACTCATGCGGGGTCTCCCTGCACGCCTCTGACACACACTCTCTGTGTGTTGCCTGCCTCGGCCCTGAGCACGCCGAGGCAGCGCTCACTAAAGGCGGCTGCCTTCACTGTGACGGAATGCCTGTTGCCACGCTCCGTGCCAGATCTTCCGCCGCCTCGCTGAGTGTTCCCGCCCACCTTCCATCTTCGGCGCCCCGTGAGCCCCGTAGGAAGAAGCTGAGCTCACTAAAAGCTGGCGCGCGCCCTTTTCAGCGCGAACGCGCTCTTCAGCTTCTTCAACGCTCTCCTCTGTCGACGGCGCTGAAGAGAAAGGGTATGTTTCTCTACCTCCATTAGAGGAAGCGGTCGCTGCACACTTATGCCCTCCCACTGCTGGGAGTTGGAGGGCTAAAACCGTGCACCCCTCTAAGCCGTGCAGGACCACTTCGGCTCTCGCCAGCCGCGCTTATGCTGCCGCCGGCCAAGCCGCCTCTGCACTCCATGCTATGGCGACCCTGCAGGTGTTTCAAGCTAAGCTCCTCCGCACTATGGACGAGTCGGGCCCGGACCCAGACACCTTCAAAGACCTCAGGAGTGCTACAGATTTGGCGCTGAGGGCCACAAAGACCACCGCGCAAGCACTGGGCCGCAACATGTCTAGCCTGGTTGTCTTAGAGCGCCACTTGTGGCTCACTTTAACGGAGATCAGGGACGCTGACAAAACCGCCTTCCTCGACTCTCCAGTCTCTCCATACGGTCTCTTCGGCCCTTCTGTTAATGGCTTCGCTGATCGCTTCACGGAGGCTCAGAAAGCTTCAAGTGCTATGAGGCACTTCCTGCCCAAACGCTCTAGCTCGGTCCAACGGCGCCCCAAGAGCACGCTGCGACCGGAAAAGCCCGCGTCTCAGGTTCCCCAGCCCCTCCCCGCGGCTGACACCACTCGACGCCTGAAGCCTGCAAAACGATTCCCGTTTCCCAGGCGCCAGGGCCCTCGACCGAAGCTGACGCTCGACCACGAGCCCAAGAAGCCGTCCTAACCGGCAGGAAAAGGGGTCTATGTCCCGCCGCGGCCGGACCAGCCCCGAAGATCGCTCGAGTGCTTCTCACAGCTCCCTCTTCAGTTCAGGCGGCTGGAGCAGTTGTGTATGCAGACAATGGGCCCGTCATGTGTTACGCACCCCTGCACCCAAACGCTGTTTTAACAGCGACCCACACAGAGCACAAAACGAGCAAAATTTCTCCCCTGACTTCATATCAGTTCGAGCCCCCGTCTCCGGGCGTTCCAGATATAATGATGCCTCTGGCTCTTCGGGCTCTAGCTTGGCAGGCTATCCCAGGAGTTTCAGAATGGGTGATAAACATCATAAAGCACGGCTACTCGCTTCAGTTTGCACGCAGACCCCCGCGCTTTCGCGCTGTGGTTCAAACCTCGGTCAGCAGCACATTACGTCATGTCCTCCGCACCGAAGTATTAAGTCTGCTAGCAAAAGGGGCTATCGAGAGGGTTCCCCCTTCTCTAAGCGAGTCAGGCTTTTACAGCCGTTACTTTCTCGTTCCGAAGAAAGACGGCGGCCTGAGGCCCATTTTAGATCTCAGACGTCTGAACAAGGCTCTTATGTCACGGCCGTTCAGGATGCTCACGACCAGACATATACTGGCGCAAATTCGCCCAGGCGACTGGTTTTTCTCAGTAGATCTGAAAGACGCTTACTTTCACATTCAAGTGAATCCCCACCACAGGCCATTCTTGAGATTCGCCTTCGAGGGGCAGACATACCAGTACACGGTTCTACCGTTTGGACTGGCTCTGGCACCTCGTACATTCACGAAGTGCATGGATGCAGCTCTCTCCCCCCTGAGACAGCGGGGAATGCGCATTCTAAACTACCTCGACGACTGGCTCATTCTGACTCAGTCAGAGGCGGAGTCACATACTCACAAAGCCTGGCTCCTCAGCCATCTAGAATGTCTAGGGCTCAGGGTGAATTTTTCAAAGAGTATTCTGTCACCCAGCCAACGTATCATGTTCCTGGGGACAGTATTCGACTCCGTTCTTATGAGAGCATGGCCCTCCCCGGCCCGTGCTCTATCGATTCAGCGGCTCGCCGCATCGTTCACGGAGGGCTCTCATGCACCCCTCAGAACGTTTCAGAGGATCCTTGGCCTTATGGCCTCAGCATCATCAGTACTCCAACTAGGCCTACTGCGCATGCGTCCTCTTCAACTGTGGCTAGCACCTCGGGTGCCACCCCGCGCCTGGCACTCAGGCCGATTGACTATCAAGGTGGATCAGCGCTGTGTTCAAGCCCTGGCCCCTTGGACGAACGCCAGCTGGTTTCAGCAGGGCGTGAGTATGGGGGTGGTCTCCAAGAGGAGGATGATTTCAACAGACGCTTCCAACTTAGGTTGGGGAGCCCTGTACGAGGGCAGGCCTGCCTCCGGCCTCTGGTCGAGCTCGGAGAAACGCCTACACATCAACTGCCTCGAAATGAGGGCAGTTTTTCTGGCCCTGAAAACCTTCCTCCCATACCTGGCTGGACACCACGTATTGGTCCGGACGGACAACATGTCAGTGGTATCTTACATAAATCGCCAGGGCGGCCTCAGGTCCCGCAACCTGCTTGCCATAGCCACCCAGCTACTGTTATGGGCTCACACCAATCTGCGCTCGCTCAGGGCAGCTCACGTGCCGGGCACGTTGAACACGGGAGCAGACATGCTCTCTCGGGGCAGGGTTCCCCCAGAGGAATGGTCTCTCCACCCTCAGACGATTCTCCTACTTTGGGAGGTCTTCGGGAAGGCAGAAGTAGATCTCTTCGCCTCAGAAGACAATCGTCACTGCCCAATCTTCTTTTCAAAGAGCAGGGATGCGTTGGCCCACGACTGGCCCAGCCTTCCCCTCTATGCTTTTCCTCCGGTCTCGATGCTCCCTCAGGTCATCGAACGGATCAGAGACACGAAATGCGCAGTGCTCCTGATAGCTCCTCTATGGCGAACCCAGTCTTGGTTTCCGGAGCTGATACGGCTGTCTGTGACAGACCCTTGGCCAATCCCAGTGAGGCGCGACCTTCTGGCTCAGGCCAGCAGGACTATATGGCATCCCCGTCCCGATTTGTGGGCCCTACACGCTTGGCCACTCAACGGGTACCCCAGGACCTCCCAGAGGGCGTCCTGAACACGATCAGGGAAGCTAGAGCTCCGTCTACCAGACGCCTCTACCACCATAAATGGTCAGTGTTTTCCAGCTGGTGTTCAGCTCGAAACCTCGACCCACACACTTGTGAAATCCCAAGAGTGCTATCCTTTTTCCAGGAGATGCTGGATGCGGGTCGATCCCCCTCCACTCTCAAGGTATACGTAGCAGCCATTGCTGCACAGCATGTTTTGGAAGCCGGAGCCTCCTTAGGAAAATGCGACCTTATAGTTCGCTTCCTTAAGGGCGCCAGAAGGCTTAACCCGCCTCGGCCGCCATCTGTCCCAGCATGGGACCTTTCTTTGGTTCTGCGGGCTCTTAAGGGACCTCCCTTTGAACCACTTCGGTCAGCCGACCTAAAACCTCTCTCCCTGAAAACCGCCCTGCTGTTGGCACTGGCGTCAGTCAAGAGAGTAAGTGACTTATAGGCGCTCTCTACTAGCGCTTCCTGTCTGGAATTTGGCCCCAATGACTCTAAGGTCATCCTTAGGCCAAGACATGGATATATTCCTAAGGTGCTCTCAACTCCGTTCAGAGCCCAGGTTATTTCTCTGTCAGCTCTTCCCACCTCAGAAGAGTTCAGTGATGTTCTCAAACTCTGCCCTGTCAGAGCTTTGAGAATTTATTTGGAGCGTTCAGCCTCTTTCAGACAGTCTGAACAGCTTTTTGTTTGCTTCGGGGGCCGAACCAAAGGTCTTCCCGTCACGAAGCTCACGCTGTCCAGATGGATAGTGGATGCCATTGCTCTGGCCTACACCTCACTGGGCCTTACATGTCCCATAGGTGTTAGAGCTCACTCCACGAGAGGCGTCGCCTCGTCGTGGGCCTGGTCAAGTGGTGTTCCTATCGAAGACATCTGTGCGGCGGCCGGATGGTCCGTCCCGTCCACATTTGTGAGATTTTACAACCTGGAAGTTCCTGCTCTGCAGGCACGAGTTCTCTCTATCTAAGCTCTGGCTCTGCGGACCCAGGCTGGTTTTGACATTCTTTCTGTCACACTTGTGCGACGACCGGCTAGTCTGTTTCGTCCACATTTGTGAAACGTTACAACCCAAAAGTCCCTGCTCCGCAGGTACGAATTCTCTCTAGCTAGGCCCTGGCTCTATGGATCCAGACTAGTTATGAAAATGTCTATGCAGGACGTTATGCGGCGGCCGGCTGGTCCGTTCCGTCCACATCTTAGACCTCTATGGTACCTGCCTTATAGGCATGAGTAGTCTCTATCTAACGCTGGCTCTGTGGACCCAGACTAGTTTTTGACTCAGACACTGGTTGTCATCTCGTGTTGTGGGATTCTTAAGACTGGCCCTTGGCCCAGCTTTATCTGTTTGGATATCTAAGGGCCCGAAGATTCGGTCTCTTTATCCTAGGCTATTCTGTACTTCCTGGAGCTCTCGGTGAGTCAGATTGGCCAAAGACGACAAGCACGGCGTTTTAAATAGTGTTCCCACAGCGTTTTCAACGCAGTACGAGAGAACGTTCTCGTAAGGGAACGTACTTGGTTACTTACGTAACCTCGGTTCCCTTAGAGATAAGGGAACGAGTACTGCGTTGCCTTGCCGTGCTATTGTCTCTTATGGCAGGTGTCTTTTCGCTTCAGTCGATTTAAACCTGTCAAATGGCGGATTCTCTGTGTATTTATACTCTTCTGTCACGTGCAGTTTCGCACGCTTGACTCTGGCAGAGTGCCAAGCGCCCCAATTGGCTCGCGCTCCTCTGCTGTTCCGCCATTGGTTCGTGCAGTTGCTTTGCACAAGCCAATCAGCACGCTCACGCGAGCTTCTAGCTCTCGCATGTGCTGCAGCAATGCGTTTTAAAATAAAGGCTTCAATATTCTCGAGAAAAGGAGTTTTCCCACAGCGTTTTCAATGCAGTACTCGTTCCCTTATCTCTAAGGGAACCGAGGTTACGTAAGTAACCAAGTACGTTTTCTTGGTCTAGACCTGACTCGCGTCTTCCGCTGCGGAACCACCCAGGCTTCGTGGTGGCGTGTTGGAGCCGGAGTGAATGAGACCATGGCTGATCGCGACCTCGACGCTCGGGCCGATGCTGAGAAACGCACGGAGTAGATGAGGTCGGAGTCAGCGGGTTAGTAACGTTAATCTCTGGTTTGTGTGCATCAGCGCGTGATGTTTCAAGAGCGAAACGCCGGTCTATCAGCTCGGCCTGTCTCACTAAAAGGTCGTGGATCTGTTTCTCAACAGCTTCCAGCTCAGACTGCAGTGCGTGCAGCTCAAATGCGTCTTCACCTGCACCAAAAGGTAGACTACTTACATCTGATATATTCGCCATTTTAACAGATGGACAGTAACGTTAAGTTAGCAACGACGCTACCATTGATGCTATCAATATTAATACTAATTTATGGCTGAAGTCTTGGATATAATCCGTCTTTTTAGTGGTACGGGTGTAGAGTAGACGCACGATAGGCAAAAAAAATGTTTGTTTGTAAGTGAGTGTGGAGAAGACGCGTTCAGCCGTGATCCAAGGGAGTAACCTTGGATCAATATGACAAGGACACCTCAAAGTAATTGATTATACTATATAAACAATTTATGTAAACCAAAGGTTCACAAAAGGAAAAAGGTAAAGAGAAAAGAACTAGACCGTGCCAAATCAAAGAAATAAGTAGAACCAAAACCAATCTCACTAGAAAAACAATACGACATATAATCTGACTAAATTAACACTCAACAGGAACAGAAACAAAAGATCTTCAGCGTCAAAGATGGTTGATGGTTTTTGGCAAAAATACATTACCTAATTCTATACATTACTTAGGGATTCTATAGAATGCCGGATTAAAATATTTTTTTTTATTTCAATTAACACATATATTTCATTTCAAGTAACAAAAATGGTTTTAGTTTCAGTTATAATAACAACCCAGGAACAAATATCTGCAAAATCTACTTAATTCTAATGGAAAATAAGATAATTTTTCAGACCCCACTAGAATTTTTCTTTTTCTTGTTTTAAGCAAAAAACTTTTTTTATTAAGACAAGAATTAATATCTTCAGTCATTTTGCTTCTCCAGTAAATGTATCTGGTGTTCTTTGGTCAGTTTTGACCGCAAATTTGTACTTTTTTCTTTTTTTTTCTTCTTCGTCGGAATTGTTCGAATCTTGGTAAAGGTTTTGGCACTTGTTATGCGAACACAAAAAAAATCATGGACATGATTTGAACAGGTTAAATGTTCCTGTAAACAATAGTCACACTTGAGCTCCTCGCGGTCTGAGATGAGCGCATTAGAAATGAGTGAGACGAGTTTCCTCTAGTGGAAGCGTTTGGAACTGCAGCCGAACTACATCTCACTGAACGCTCATTTACTGAGATATCAACCTCACATTTGGAACACAACTTGTTTAGATTTATGGCTTTGATTTTCTCACAGTTTTAGAGTAAAACATGTTTTTGAAAATATATATTTCATATAAAAATTGAAAATAGTATTTTTGTGCATTTTTCATAACAATAAATGTAAAAATTCTGTAACTTTTTTCAAGTTCACTTTTTAAAACTTGTCACTTCAGCAATAATCTGCCGAGTGTCGTCTTTGAAAAGAGATCAAACTTCAGTCTGTCGCTCTAAAGCGTTCAAGATTTACCACAGTTTACGTTGGAAATTAAATTTTCAGGTCTATGCTCAAAAAGTGAATAAATGAATTATAAATACAGTGTAAATATAATTTAGTACCATAAAATCCCCTGAAAAATACAAAATATTAAATAAAAAACATTATCGAACTAAAATAAAGTACATTCATTTCATTGGTTACGAATATTTGGATATTTGTGCTGGAAAGCGAGAGGAAGAGCTGTAATCTGTGATGGTGTTTCGCCAGGAGCTGAAGGATCGTCTTGTGGCTCAGGATCAGACGGACCCGAGGAGCCTGGAGTCGCTGCTGTCGGCCCTGACCCGGGACACACTGGCGGCCTGTGAGGAGTCGGATCTGGCCCAGTACCGGTGTGTGACTGGGAGGCCGAGAGACACCAGCTCATTCAGAGAGAGAGAGAGAGACGAAAGAGGAGCGTCTGAACAAACAGCGGGTCGGTGCGGCCCAGTGACCGACAGGCATTGTTTCTCATGTTTATTGTCTTTGGTTGGGTGGATTGAGATAAAGATTTGTGTGTTAATATTATTTGGATTCTTTTTCAACGGCCTGTAAATCTGAACAGAATAAATAAACGATGAAAATACTCTTATTTAGTCTGTCCTGTCACACTGTACGCACTGAAATAACAGGATTTACCGTCTGGAGATCTGGAGATGTCTTCTGTTCATCAAATCTGATCAAACATATAGTAAAAACTGTGAAATATTATTATAATGTAAATCAGCTGTTCTCTATGTGAATATATAGTAAAGTGTAATTTATATCCTGTGATAAAAGCTGAATTTTCAGCATCATTACTCCTGTCTTCAGTGTCACATGATCCTTCAGAAATCATTCTAATATGATGATTTGATGATCAAGACACGTTTCCACAGAAATATGAACATTGATAATAATCATAAATGTGTCTTGAGCATCAAATCATCATATTAGAGTGATTTCTGAAGGATCATGTGACACTGAAGACTGGAGTAATGATGCTGAAAATTCAGCTTTGATCACAGGAATAAATTACACTTTACTATATATTCACATAGAGAACAGATGATTTACATTAGAATAATATTTCACTGTTTTTACAGTATTTTTTATGAAATAAGTGCAGCATTGGTGAGCAGAAGAGACTCTTTCAGAAACATTCTGATTATTATTTTCTCGTGTCTCCGCTGTCAGATCATTCTTCAGTTTTGTGTGTGTGTGTGTGTGTGTGTGTGTGTGTGTGTGTGTGTGTGTGTGTGTGTGTGTGTGTGTGTGTGTGTTTTGTCTCATGTATTACACACACTGTAATCGATCCGCTCCCAGCTCAAACAATCCGGCGCTTCTGCTGTAATTCTGCACCTTCATGTTTAGTGTTTCTTGATGGCGACGTCGTTCCCTTTCCTGCGAACACACACACACATTCCCAACGGACACACACACAATCCCAGTGAACGCACACAATCCCAGCGGACAAAACACATTCTGTTCTGTGGCTTATCAGGAGACTCGGACAAAGGGCCAGAATCAGATCCGAAGCTGTTTTCAGGAATTCTTTTATCTTTCTAGTGAATTTCGGAGAGATTCTGCTCCTGTAATTGGTGGAAAACTCTAAAACAAGATGCACATTGTAATGAGTGTGTGATATCAATCTGTCTTTATGTGTTTAGGGATTTAGGAAGCTTTTTATCACATTACGATGTTGCAGAATCATGTTGTGATCAAACATTACAATATTCCTCAGTGTTTATGTCTCGTTTTCCAGCACAAACATCTAAACATTCGTAAATTAAGACACATTTACTGGAGAAGAAGACAAAATGACTGAAGATATTAAGTCTGAAAAAAATGAAGTGAGTTTGTGCTTAAAAGAAGAACAAATATCTGTCAGTGGAGTCAGAGAAATAATCTTAATTCAAAAGGAAACAAGTTTATTTTTCTGACTCCATCGTGTCCGTTACATTTAATCATTAAGCAGAAATATGCGAGCTGTCAATCATATTTAGTGGATGAAGTGGGCGGTAATCAGGAGGTTATTTTTCCACCAAATTTGATTTGTGAAATTTATGGCGTGTCAGATGTGATATGAACCATTCGCCATAGGAAGCGGTTTCATGTTTCATCTCTTAACTGACAGGTACAAAATGAATCAAATGTATTCTGGGCCTTTTTATCCAGTAATTTCATTATGATGGTGGACAAAGTGAGCTTTAATTTGATTGGTTCTTGGTATCAAGCGACTGTTTCCTCTGCTCTGTTTAGCTTTTCATGTAGAAATGATTGATTTGGGCTGTTCCGGCACGTAACCCAAAACTCTGAGAGTGATATGAATCTGAGGCTGATTCTAATCATGTGAAGCTGAAATCTCATTTGGATCCCGATTAAAGCTTTTCCCTCTTTTATCTGCATCAGCTCGTTACATAAACCGCTGTAAATCAGGACTTTAAAGATTCATCGCTGCGTTTCTGCATTTACACTGAGACCGAGTCAATGCGGATTACATTCGGTCTTTCATTAAGAGCTTTTAAATTCTCCGTTACATGTGATTCCTGCTTCAAGTCAGACTTTAAACAAGATTAATGACGATATTTTGGTAAGATTTACAATATAAACCTTACACTGCAAAAAAAAAAAAAGATGTTCTTCCTCAGTGTTTCTGTCTCGTTTTCAAAGGCACAAATATTTAAACATTCTTAAATTAAGATACATTTACTGGAGAAGAAGCAAAATGACTGAAGATATTAAGTGTTGATTAATAAAATAGTGATTAAAATGCTTAAAAACAGGAAAACAATATGTGCCAATGGTGTCAGAAAAAAAAAATGTTTCCTCTTTGAATTAAGTTTTTTTTTTTTTTTTACCAAATTGGCAGATTTTTTTTCTTATTTTAAACATAAACTCATTCATTTTTAATGATGTTTCTGTATTTGTACTGGGGCTGTTAAGTGTTTCAATTTTTAATGTAATTTATTACACGATGTGCCGATTAATTAATCAACCCCCCAAAAGATCTTTTAAAGGCATTATTCTGTTTGATGATAAAAGCATTGGACATTACAAAACATAGTTTTAGAAAGAAATATTTTGATTCAACAAAGAATTTATTACACAAACTTTTAAAGTCCCCTGTGGTGAAAATCCATCTTTTAATGCTGCAGTGAACCAAAGACAGTCTCAAAAACACGCTTTGAAATCGCTGGTGTTTCTGACGTCACAAACTACCTTGCAACCAATCAGATCAACGTGTGATCGTCAACCAGTGGATCTCTGAGCTGAGTGAGTGAGTGAGTGGAGGCGGGGCTCATTTGCATATTCATAGAGCCGCGCATACTAAATGAGATTTTGGTGTCATTTTCATTATGTCATTTGATCAAAAGATGTGTTTTAAGGGATAAAAGTTTTGACCACATGGTGATTTTTTAAGGTGAAAATGTGGCCATAATGTTTTTTCAGATGCTGAAGTGGCATTCAGGTATATTTTACACAGATTGTTTAATGCAGCTCAGAGTTGTATAAATATGAAATGTATGAAAAATGAAATGATACTCTAAATATGAAAGGAAAACGGCCAGTAGGTGGCGGCAAATCACTGTCTCATTGAGTGAGTCATTGAATCATTCATTCAACTGTTTCATTCAGGAACGAAGCGTGTGGCGTCTTGTTGCGCTCCCACGGAGAAGAGGAAGAGTTGCGTTTGTAGAGTGTGTTTGTCGCCATGTTGTCGAGACGCTGTTATTTTCATCCCGGAGTCCAATCACCTTTGTTTGGCCTTCCCTGAGCGCATGCATCTCCACGTTATGGTAAGAGGCGTGACCTTTCCGGGCAACGTGCGCTAAGCTGCTGTCGAATCACAACACAGGAACCGCTGGCACAATCAGAACTCGTTACGTATTTCTGAAGGAGGGACTTCATAGAACAAGGAAGTCATCAGCCCGTTCTTAGGACAGTGAAAACAGCGGTATACAGATAAGTGAATTGTGTGAAAAATACGGTGTTTTTTTACACGCGAAACATGAACACATGTTATATTGCACACTGTAAACACAATCAAAGCTTCAAAAACACACGAAAAACGGGACCTTTAATGAATGAGTCACTGAATCAATGACTCACTCGAGTCGTTAAAAACTGCTGATTCATTCAGTAATGAATCACCGTTGTGTGTTTCTCAGAGACGCACTACAGTTCTGCTCTGGCTTTGTTTAGAACTACTTTCATTGGCAAAGCTGACAATACTGTGTCTAAAATGTATAAAATCAATATCACATTTGCAATTTGTTTTAGTTTTGACGGAGATATTGAGTCAGACATCAGCAGCTGCCAATCTAAACAGTTTACTTCTGATCTAGACAATACTGAGCTCGCTTTTGTTTAAGGACCATCACTAATATTTAACTGATGTTATCACAAGTAGAGCAAACATGCTCAAATCCTGTTCTCCATCAGATATAAAGATCATATGAGTAATAGATGCACTTATGATCTCAGGCCTCAACATTAGATTTGGACAATCATGGAATTCCAAAGAATCCTGTGACTTCCCTATGGAAGCTTGCTTAAAGTCCCCCTGAGTCAATAATTTCTTTCTCTAAAACTAATCTTTGATCACTAAAATGTTTAAAGTTTTTTCTGTGAAAAATTTTAACTTGACACCCCTGCCTCATTTAGTATGCGCGGTTCTATGAATATGCAAATGAGCCCCGCCTCCACTCACTCACTCAGCTCAGAGATCCACTCGTTAACGATCACATGTTGATCTGACTGATTACAAGGTAGTTTACAGCCTCCCTTTAAGTCGTTTTATTAGGCCTTCAAACTAGGAAGTACATGCATAAAATTAAGGCGTTAGCTAAAATGATCATTGTTGACCTATCTAAAAATTTAGAGTTTCTGGCTAAAAACTTTGTGAGCCCGGTGACTTTACTCAGAACCTTACTGGCCATATTCCTGCCATCCAAGTTGTTTTCCAGGATGCAACCCAGGCATTTTACTGACGCTTTTGCACTGACCACAACATTATTCAAAATAACCCATATTCCGAGCATATTCAATCTGTATTTTGAGCCGAACAAGATGGCCTCTGTCTTATCAAAATGTAGAGACAGCATATTGCCAATCAGCCTGTTGTTTACAGAAGATAGCTCAGGGCTCAGGTTACTCTCTAAAGTGGATTGTTGTTAATGAGACATTAAAAGTGCAGAGTCATCAGCGTACAGTAATAATTCACATGAACAGGAGTCTGCCATATCATTAATGTATGTTAAAAATAAGGACGGTCCGAGAATACTTCCTTGTGGAACGCCACATTCAACTACACAAGGGTCTGACTGTACTAAGACCACCAATTGTTCCCTCCTGACAGGTAAGATCTAAACCACCTACAGGTGGCGCTGTCTGCCTCTAAGGCCTCAAGTTTGGCAATCAGTCTGTCATGATTCACCGTATCAAATGCCTTTTGAAGATCCAATAACACCATTCCGCAAAGATTTCCGTTATCTATTTCCCTGCAGGTGATGTCGGATAAATAGAGTAGGCATGACTCGGTAGAATGTGACTTCCTGAATCCGGATTGGAATTTATTTTTCATGTATTCATTAAATTGTTCATTGACCAACCTTTCAAATTTTTTTGATACTGTGCATAAAACAGAGACCGGTCTGTAATTACCAGGATCGTGGCTGTTTCCCTTTTTAAAAAGGGGAACTACCTTGGCCCTATAGAGATCGTTGGGGAAAACACCAGCTTCAACAGACAGGTTGAAAATATGGGTGATGTGTGGGAGATGTATGGGAGATGTATGGGAGATGTATGGGTGTTGTGTGGGAGATGTGTGGGTGATGTGTGGGAGATGTGTGGGTGATGTGTGGGAGATGTATGGGTGATGTGTGGGAGATGTATGGGAGATGAATGGGAGATGTATGGGTGATGTGTGGGTGATGTGTGGGAGATGTATGGGAGATGTATGGGAGATGTGTGGGTGATGTGTGGGAGATGTATGGGAGATGTGTGGGAGATGTATGGGAGATGTGTGGGAGATGTGTGGGTGATGTGTGGGAGATGTATGGGAGATGTGTGGGTGATGTGTGGGAGATGTATGGGAGATGTATGGGAGATGTGTGGGTGATGTGTGGGAGATGTATGGGAGATGTGTGGGTGATGTGTGGGAGATGTGTGGGAGATGTGTGGGAGATGTATGGGAGATGTATGGGAGATGTATGGGAGATGTGTAGGAGATGTGTGGGAGATGTGTAGGAGATGTTTGGGTGATGTGTGGGAGATGTATGGGTGATGTGTGGGAGATGTGTGGGTGATGTGTGGGAGATGTATGGGAGATGTATGGGAGATGTGTGGGTGATGTGTGGGTGATGTGTGGGAGATGTATGGGAGATGTATGGGAGATGTGTAGGAGATGTATGGGAGATGTGTGGGAGATGTGTAGGAGATGTTTGGGTGATGTGTGGGAGATGTATGGGAGATGTATGGGTGATGTATGGGAGATGTATGGGTGATGTGTGGGTGATGTGTGGGAGATGTATGGGAGATGTATGGGAGATGTGTGGGTGATGTGTGGGAGATGTATGGGAGATGTATGGGAGATGTGTGGGTGATGTGTGGGAGATGTATGGGAGATGTGTGGGTGATGTGTGGGAGATGTGTGGGAGATGTGTGGGAGATGTGTGGGAGATGTGTGGGTGATGAATGGGAGATGTATGGGTGATGTGTGGGTGATGTGTGGGAGATGTATGGGAGATGTATGGGAGATGTGTGGGTGATGTGTGGGAGATGTATGGGAGATGTGTGGGTGATGTGTGGGAGATGTGTGGGAGATGTGTGGGAGATGTGTGGGAGATGTATGGGAGATGTATGGGAGATGTGTGGGAGATGTATGGGAGATGTATGGGAGATGTGTGGGAGATGTATGGGAGATGTATGGGTGATGTGTGGGAGATGTATGGGTGATGTATGGGAGATGTATTGGAGATGTATGGGTGATGTATGGGAGATGTGTGGGTGATGTGTGGGAGATGTATGGGTGATGTATGGGAGATGTATGGGTGATGTGTGGGAGATGTGTGGGAGATGTGTGGGAGATGTGTGGGAGATGTATGGGAGATGTGTGGGAGATGTATGGGTGATGTATGGGAGATGTATTGGAGATGTATGGGTGATGTATGGGAGATGTATGGGTGATGTATGGGAGATGTGTGGGTGATGTGTGGGAGATGTATGGGTGATGTATGGGTGATGTGTGGGAGATGTATGGGTGATGTATGGGAGATGTGTGGGAGATGTATGGGAGATGTATGGGAGATGTATGGGTGATGTGTAGGAGATGTGTGGGAGATGTGTGGGAGATGTGTGGGAGATGTATGGGAGATGTGTGGGAGATGTATGGGTGATGTATGGGAGATGTATTGGAGATGTATGGGTGATGTATGGGAGATGTATGGGTGATGTATGGGAGATGTGTGGGTGATGTGTGGGAGATGTATGGGTGATGTATGGGAGATGTATGGGTGATGTGTGGGAGATGTGTGGGAGATGTGTGGGTGATGTATGGGTGATGTATGGGAGATGTATGGGTGATGTATGGGTGATGTATGGGAGATGTATGGGAGATGTATGGGTGATGTATGGGTGATTGTGACGGGTGCGTAGCTCACTTCACAGTTTAACTCTACCATGATTAAGATTGTCTATTTTGAAGTTTCATTTAATAGGGTTTATTTTATTTTTAAATTCCCTTAGTATAAGAAATAAACACAGGACAAGTTATCAAGTTAACAGTTTATTAAAGTTTGAATGTATAGAAGGGTGCACACTACTTATATTCTCTTTTGCTGTTAAACTCTACCTGAGTCCTAGATTCTTCTGGTCCATGGAGTGAACGGCCGCATTCCATGTGTCAGGAAACAAAGGGAGAGGCGGGGCATTAGCCTCCAAACTTGTACTGTTCCGGAGGAAATTGGACTGTACCATCGTAATCCAAATCGGAGGGAATCTTTTATTTAGTTTCATTCAGTTTCATATTGTTCTGTTTGTTTGGAGTAGTTTTTGTATTGTGCTTCAATTATTTGATTGCATTATGTTAGGTACGATACAGTGTATATTTTGTTGTAATTATTATTGTTAATTGGGGAACGTTTTCTTTTGATATTTACCTCTTATTTTTGTTTGGTAGAGGCTAAAGAGTATATCTAGTGGTAAATCTCAGAGGGGAGAGCGATCCAGCCACAGTAACATCATGATCTGCTGATCTTTAGTGTTTGTTTATTATTTTGTTAACTGGGGGGATTTATTTATTTATTTATTTATTTTCTAGGTTTGTTTTATTTTTTTGTTAGATTCAGTTAATTTCCATCTTAAGTCTTTGATTTTTATATGGACTTTATTTTTGGAAATTACTTTAATTATATCTGCCCCTGTATATAATTTATTTTTTTTGGAGAAATAAATCCAATCTATTCACTGCCTGTCCTGTCTGTTCTTGGCCACTCCCTTACAGTAATGTATGGGTGATGTATGGGTGATGTATGGGTGATGTATGGGAGATGTATGGGTGATGTATGGGTGATGTATGGGAGATGTATGGGAGATGTATGGGTGATGTATGGGAGATGTATGGGAGATGTATGGGAGATGTATGGGTGATGTATGGGTGATGTATGGGTGATGTATGGGAGATATATGGGAGATGTATGCGTGATGTATGGGAGATGTATGGGAGATGTATGGGTGATGTGTGGGAGATGTGTGGGTGATGTGTGGGAGATGTATGGGTGATGTATGGGTGATGTATGGGTGATGTGTGGGTGATGTGTGGGAGATGTGTGGGAGATGTGTGGGTGATGTGTGGGAGATGTATGGGTGATGTGTGGGTGATGTGTGGGAGATGTGTGGGAGATGTGTGGGAGATGTATGGGTGATGTATGGGGCTATTTGGGCAGCAGCATCTCGTAAAAACTGAGGGATAACCCATCTAACCCCGGGCCCTTAGAGCAGTCTAGCTGTAATAGCTTTTTTCCATCTTCCCTACCTCAACCTTCCGTAAGGAAAATGAGTTAGGCAGTGCTCCAAGTTTATTATAGAATGATTTCACCCTATCAATGTTGAATAACCCATAGTTGAAGATTCAAGACCAGCTGTTCTGCTATAGAAGTGAAGTAAGTATTAAACTTATTAGCATTTTAACTCTTTCTTATTGAAATTCAGGACACCCTTTATTGTTTGTCCTGTGCTTCTTGGTTTCTTAGTATTTGTCTTAGCGGCCCCCAATTCCTTTAAGGTTTTCCACAACTTTTTTGGGTTATCTTTATTATTTGATATATCATTTTTATAGTGGGTCGATTTAGCATCTCTTATAAGTTCCTGAGTCTTATTTCTTGCTTAAGTGACAACATGTAGAAGCAACAGGACATTTCTGAATGTTAGTTGATGAATTTATGTAGCTGATGTGTAGTTATCTTCTAGTCATTGATTAGCATATTCTGTCTTGATAATCTATAAATCGTGTTCAGGGGGCGGGGTTTATGTAAATTTTAGGGTTGGTGATGTCACTAACCCGGGAGGAATGTGGTGTAGTCTCTACCAGCTGTTGGTTGTAGTCCTTAAAAAGCGATTTCTTTAAATTAAAATATCTCCCTTTGCTTTGAACTTTAAGTGTCGTACCTTTACAGATGTTGTTTATGCTCAAACAGCAACATTACACACTAACTAAAGTTAGAAAAGTCAAATCATAATCAACCACCCCTTTAACTGATACTAGGATCAGCTCAATAACACTCTCACAAGTCTTATTCTCGTGGACTGTTTACCAGCTGTTCAAGACCAAAAGAGTGACACAGGTCCTCCAGCATTCTGCCGTAAGGATGAACACAGCCCGACACATTTGTGTTCATATCCCCGATTAAAATCATCTCAGAGCTCTCGTTGTCTGATAGGCTCAAGAGAACTTCTAACTTATCATAAAAAGTGGGATGGCTTGGCGGTCTGTTGCAAGCCCCCAATAACATGGGCTTGGTTTTTGGTAAACATCCAAACAATCTCTAAATCACTAGCAATGTCATCTCTACAGTTAAAAGCCACACCTGAGCGCACATATACACAAACCCCGCGTCCTTCCGAACTATAGGCCTACAGTAATTATTAATTTCCTCATCGCTTATAGTTTCATCTAACCAACTTTCCGTTAAATAGATAACCCTGACCTCTGATTGTTGCTAGCAACATACTAATTCATGCTAGCAATGTATTAAAATGTTACAAACTCAAAATATAACACTAGACGCATGCTAAGACATGCTATTTCAGACAAGCCTTTATCAAGCTAACATAAAAGTTTGTCCCAACAATTCAGCTCAAGTGTTGTTCTCATCTGACTCTAAACAATCTTGTTTGTTTTTTCCAACCCAAATCCTGGGTTGTTTTCTCAGTGTTTGGGTAGTTTTAATGTTACCCAGCTCCTGGGTCAGACGTAACAACACAATGATTAGGTAGTTTTTGTGTAAGACTTGAATTACTTCTAAATTTTTCATTTGTACTTCTAATATTTGTTAAACAAGCTTAAATGCATGCAGTATGTATTCAAAACTATATAAAATGTTATAGGCCTACTGTAAAATACGATAAAAAAAGGAATTCATGCAAACCAGTGTTTGTGTGGAATATATATATATTACAAGTTTAGAGGATTTAACTTAATATGTAAACATTAATCAATGTGTGAAGTAAAAAAAAAAAAAAAAGCTAGTACAAATGAATCAACCATTATGCTGGGTTAAATAAACACCCCAAATTTGGTTGTTTTTAACGCAGTGTCAGATCAATAATATTACTGAATATTATTATCCCCTTTTAGGGAAATTAGCTTTTATGTTTAGAGCAGATATTAATTGTTGTGATTCTACAGTGAGAATATTGCACGGGACGTGCTGGTTGTTTTGGGCGTCCCGTTGTGTGTGTGTGTGTGTGTGTGTGTGTGTGTGTGTGTGTGTGTGTGTGTGTGTGTGTGTGTGTGTGTGTGTGTGTGTGTGTGTGTGTGTGTGTGTGTGTGTGTGATACTGTATAGTGTATGGGCGGTTCAGTCACTCATGACTTTATTCCCTCCACAGCAGAATTTACAATTCCTGGAAAATGAGAGCTAGAGAAGCGCTGAGAGTTTAGCAGAACCCCAGTTGAATTACTTCTAAATGTTTAACTTTAACTTCTAATATCTGGATCCCAGCCGAACATGGACGCGCAGAACAGCACCGCGGCGCGCGGGACCGAGCCCAGGATTCCCACCATTCCCGCCATCATGTTCATATTCGGGGTCATCAGTAACATAATCGCCATCATCGTGCTCTGCAAATCCAGGAGAGAGCAGAAGGAGAGCACCTTCTACACACTGGTCTGCGGTCTAGCTGTCACGGATCTTCTAGGAACAGTCCTCGCCAGTCCAGTGACCATCGCTACATATGTGAAGGGCGCGTGGCCTGATGGAGACCCGCTGTGCCAGTACTTCGGATTCGTTTTGCTATTCTTCTCCCTGGCAGGGCTGAGCATAATCTGCGCCATGTCCATCGAGAGATACATCGCTATCAACCACGCGTACTTCTACAACGATTACGCGAATAAGAAACTCGCCGGAGTGACGCTTCTCGCCATTTACGCATCAAACATCATGTTCTGCGCGCTCCCGAGCGCGGGTTTCGGAGAGGTTAAGATGCAGTATCCTCAAACCTGGTGCTTTATCGACTGGAGGACCAATGTCAGCACGCATGCCGCGTTCTCCTACATGTACGCGGGCTTCAGCTCGCTCCTGATCCTGGTCACGGTGATCTGTAACGTGCTGGTGTGCGGCGCGCTCATCCAGATGCACCGGAGCTTCGTGCGGCGCACGTCTCTCGGCACTGACCCGTTCCGAGCGTCTGATCCCGGCAGGACCCGCAGCTTCGGCCGCCTGGCAGGCGCGGAGATCCAGATGGTGATTCTCCTCATCGCAACATCTGCTGTCGTGCTCATTTGCTCCATTCCACTCGTTGTAAGCTCTCGGAACGCATTGTGTCTGCTTTATCTCTCCATTTCTATGACCGTCTTATCGGCAAAACAAGAACTTTCTCACGATCTGCGTCGTGATTTTCCTTCAGTTTCAATATAGTCTGCATTGTGCGATTAGAATGAATCACAAGAGGATGATGATAAAGTCTTAAAGGAATATAATTATGCTGAAATAGTCTTGGGTCACGGTGTCATCTCACAATATAAATATTTTGAAATACAGTATTGGGTTCAAAACAAGAACTTTCTCACGATCTGCGTCGTGGTTTTCCTTCAGTTTCATTTTTCTGTATTGTGCTACTGATTAAAATGAATCCAATCTGATCTCATGAAAGTGCGTATCTAGGGTTCGGTTTAGGAGAATAAGTTGACTTGTAAACTTAATCTCTCCAGTTCTGCTGCCTGCCTCATATATGACTGTGTTATCGGCAGAACAAGAGCTTTCTCACGATCTGCGTCGCGATTATTATTATTATTTTTTTTATTTTTTGCATTGTGCTACACATTATAATGAATCACAGAGGATGATGATAAAGTCTTAAAGGAATATAAATATGATGAAATAGACTTGGGTCACGGTGTCATCTCACAATACAAATATATTACAATAAAGTAAAATAAAGGTTCCAAAAGGGGGGTTTCACAGCGATGCAAAAGAGGAACCAGTTTTGGTTCCCTAAATAATCTTTCAGTGAACAGTTCTTACAAGAAAAAACTAAAAAACTTTTTCCACCATAAAGCCAAACCTTTATTTTTAAGAATGCATGGTTTCATGAAAAACCTATGACAGGATTTTTATGAAACCATGCATTCTTAAAAATAAAGGTTCGGCATTTAACATGATCCATGGACCCTTTTTTCCCCCTTTAGATTATAAAATATTCTTCACACTAAGAAAAAATGGTTCTTTTAAGAACTGACTGAAAGGTTGTTTCTTCTATGGCATCACTGCAAAAGAAAAAAGAAAAAAACAATATTTAAGTGTTTCGTCAAGATCAGTATTTCGCTTTCTTTATCAATTCTTGTTGGTGGCATTTGAAATCACAAATCCCAAAGTACAGAAAACAGAACCATAATTAGTATATATTTTGTTAGAATTGATAAATGGTACTTGCCATACTAAAGGAAAACAGATCTCCTCTAACGTGTTCAGATTGATGTTCATAATTTCATTTCTAAGGTCAGGCTTTTGATGCAGTGAAACTATAAAAATACAGTGTTGATGCTATACTTCTAATCATGATGTTTTATTCCTTGAAGCATTTCAGTAAAAATTGACTAAACTAATGTCCAGAACATTTCATTATTAAAAAAAAAATCTCCCAAATTATGAATATGTTTTATAGTAAAGTACGCTTTAATTGCACACTTTAATTTCTTATTATCACTAAACTGGATGATGACATTTACTTACATCATAACTTTTATCTGTTTATTAATTTGTCTTTAAGACCTGCACATATTCACATGCAAAATGTTTTAATATAATATTTGTCAAATGGATACTGAAAATGTTCACTTTTTTTAGGTCCAGGTGTTTCTAATCATGATTTTTTTTATTCCTTGATGCATGTCAGTAAAAATGGGCAAAATCATTTAATTCTAAAAAAAAATCTCCCAAAATTATGAACATTTAATATGTTTATAGTAAAGTACGATTTAATTGCACATTTGTAAGAATTTAATTGATGATCATATTTACTGATATCATAACTTTTATCCGTTGTCTTCAAGGCCCCACTGCACATATTCACATGCAAAATGTTTTAATAATATGTTTGTCAAATGCATACTGAAAATTTAGTGTCACTCTTGTTTCTAGGTCCAGGTGTTTCTCAACCAGCTTTATAAGACGCCGGTGGAGAAAAGGCTGGATAGAAACCCAGATCTGCTGGCAATCCGATTCGCCTCCACCAATCCCATTCTGGATCCCTGGATCTATATTCTCCTGCGTAAAGCCGTGCTCTCCAAGCTCATCGAGAACATCAATTGTCTGTTCTGCAGGCTTGAGTCTCAGAGACAGCAGGGACAGGGAATGCGTGTGTCCTCCATCTTCTCCGGAGACTCTCCGTTTGCTGTGTCTGGAGAACTCAAAGAGCTCACTGAAGTCCCTGACACCTGTCAATCAAACCTCTGTCTGTCTGAAGCTCCTTCTCAATCCTCCGATCGCAACAGTTTAGACAGTGGCTCAAAAGAGCAGAGCTTACAGATGACCATCACCAATGAGGCTTTCCAAGAGAAGAGCATTTAACTCTGCAGGATGCTTCTCGAGTGAAACCAGTGCAATTTAATCTCCATTTCACTGATTATTAATTTATTGGAGTGAATCATTTTATCAGCTATAAAGTTACTCTTTAAGACTATATGAATAAAGGTTCTGTATTGGCGTCGATGGTTCCATGAAGAACCTCTAACATCCATTTCACAGAATCTGATTATTTATTTATTCGAGCGAACCATTAGTTTATCAGCTATAAAGTTACTTTTTAAGTCTTTATGCTCTTAAAAATAACGGTTATTTATCGGCATCGATGGTTCCATGAAGAACCTCTAACATGGAACATGGAATCTTTCCGTTGCACTAAAGGTTCTTTATAGTGGAAAAACAGGTTCTTCTGATTATTAACGTTCTTTACAATACACTTAAAAATAATGGTTCCAAAATTTTTTTTTTTTTTGCGATGCCATAGTCAAGTCAAGTCAAGTCAAGTCAAGTCTCCTTCATTTATACAGCGCTTTAACAATATAGACGTTTCACAGCAGCTTTACAGTGAAAACAGGAGATTACAGTAACAGAGATTGTTTAGGCTTTACAGCAGATCTAGAATAAAGTTATTGTCCAGATAAAGTTAGTTTTGATTGATTCACTTCCGTTGTAAAGATCATTAGTTATTAACTTAGGGGCGCTAACACACACCGTTCTCACAGAAAACAGAAACGTTTAACACATTCTGGACGTTCATTTACACGACTTTGGTGCTCGAGAATGCAAACTTTGAAATAGGTTCCAAGGTCCAAGTTTTGAACATTTTTGAAAACGTTATAATCTCCGTGTAAACTTCAAAAAGGGTGAGAGCATGCACATATATATATATACAGTAGAAGAACCATTTTTTGTTCCCCAAAGAACCTTTCAGTGATCAAAACCATTTTCTCTTAGTATGAAGAACATTTAAAAAACCTTTTTCCACTGTAAATAATCTTTTGTGGTTCGAACCATCGATGGCAATAAACAAGATTTATTTTCAAAGGAAGGTGAAACTGTGTTCCTCTATGGCATTGCTTTTAGAGGCTTCATGTGTGCGAGTTTAAGGATATTTTTGATCGGTTTAGACGGTGAAAGCTTCTCTCTCTGCCAGCATACAGTACACACGTGTTTGTTTTTCCAGAAGAGTTCAAATCAGTCACATCAAGATCAACAGAAGTCGAGCCCTGCAGGAAATAACCTAGTTAAGATGTTTTCATAAAAACCTTTCCAGTTTCTCGGTGCGTCCTGCTTCCCAAACCGCAGATAAATAAATACGGTGTGTGTGCGGTTTGGCTCTGGCGTGAGACGCGAATCACCTGATCATGGAATCAGATCCCAGAGAACAAACCTGTCCGGACGTTCCCAATGTTCTCTACACATTCAAAACAGACAGTTAAAAAAATAAAATAAAAACGTTTCTTTGTTGTGTGAATCTAATGAAATCATTCCATTTTATCAGTTTGCAAACATTAAGGGAATGTTACTTTTCAATGTAACATTCTGAGGCAAATAGTAACATTTAAACATTAAAGGGAATGTAACATTCTGAGGTAACATTTAAACATTAAGGGAATGTTACTTTTGATAGTCATTTAAACATGTTTAAACTAGTAGTAACAGTTAAAAAATGTTAGGCGAATATCCAACTAAAATGTTTCAGATAATTTTCTATTAACTTTGAAAGAATCTTGCCAGAAAGTTCTCAGAACGTTCCTTGTTCGCTGGGAAAATCCATCCAGAAATATCTGTATAATGTATAATGAAATGTTTTGTTAAAAGAAATCACAGAATAATCACTGAATGAAAAGATTCCTCTGAGAAAGTCGCAAGGTTTTGGTTTGTGAAGCTGCTCTGTGATTTGTTGTTTCTGGTCGTGATGTTTGTTCATGTTTGACGGGCCTTTTTCCCACTCAGTCTCATCGTTGTTTTAGGCTCAGACTATTAGATAACAGAGAAGACTTCTAATCGAATGTGATTGAGTTCAGTGTGAGAATCAGCAGACGTCTGACACACACACACACACACACACACACACCCAGCGCTTCAGGCCAGGAATCTGCCAACCTCCGTGTCCTTCTGATCCTTTAATAAACATTCTTTACACTCAGGATACGGATGTCGTTTACAGGCTTCATAACCCGTGAGATGAAACTGTTCCCATGAAATGTTTGCTAATTATACTTAATCTTTGTTTACAATCACACAGACCAAAACAAATATGACCGCTGCACTGTCCGGCTCTCCTGTGTTCATTAAAATACAGTAGATACAGTATTGATTACATGAGATTCACAAGGTTCCAAAAGAGGGTTTTCCATGGAACCACATGATGTCGATAAAGAACCTTTACTCTGAAGAGTTTAGTCAAGATCAGCTGTTTATCTGCTTTGGCCATTCTCGTTGGTGATTTCTGAACTGATCTCAAATCAGAAAGCAAAGAAAAACAATAACCATAATCAACATGTATTTTGTTAGATTTGATAAATGGTACTTTTTTTTTCCTTTTAAATTTGCACTATGTAACTTTTTCTTCAAGATTTAAAAGAATGTAAATAATGAGTAAATACATAATCAATTCTTGCAAAACGTGTTTTTGTCTTAGGTGTTTTATTGAACAGATAAACTCATATGCATCTCTCATTAAGGTTGTTGTGCTGGAGTTTATTCTCACGGAGCGTGTTTATTAAAGATACAGTAAAGTCTTCAGCTAGTCAGTTTGAGAAACTGGTTATATCTCTTAAACATATTAGTGAATGTTTTATGAGCAGCAGGATAATAATCTCTCTCTCTCTCTCTCATATTCATCGGCAGAGCCGAAGCACAACCAAAACAATGTTCTTCCGCAGAAATGCAGTTTTGTTTTTTTTAAAGCTGCTCTAAGCGATGTTGGGTGACGTCACTTCTTGTTGACGTTCAAAGTATTGTCAAACAAAACAGAGGCTAGCTCGACCCTCCCTCCTCCTCATCCCGGCCCCTCCCCTCCCCTCCCTCCCGTGCTTCCTGAAACAGTCATGAACGAGTTGAAGGCTTTTCCGTAAATTCGGGACTATGCGCGTTCCTTCTCCTTTTCCCTCTTCTTTGCTATTTGTTCATCGGAGCGTCGTCTCTTTGGTCGCGTGTCGGCCATATCAAAATTCAAGAGAATATAATTCTAACGTTAGTCGTTGTCTAGGACATCTCTCCTCTAGCTAACTTCCCTCTTTATGCCCCCCCTCCCCCCTCCCTCCCTCCCTCCCCCCCCCCCCTCCTCCCGCCTTCACGTGCACGGGCACTAACCCCCCCACCCCCAAATCATTCTTGTCGGTGATTGGCTGGAACACTGTTTGTTATGCTTCGTGGTCCAGGCTGGGCCAGTTTGTTTTTGTTGTCGTTTGTGGAGGCTGGGCTGTCTACAGAGACCGCGTGTCTTTACAGTGTGTTCAGGGGACAGGCAGCGAGCGGATAGAGAGGAGAAGCTGGATGATGTGACAAAAAATGTTTCGGCCTAAAAAACGCGTGACATCACTTAGAGCACCTTTAAGGCTAGAGGATTCATAGATTACATGTAGCCTGTCTTTATAAGTATGAAAAAGGATTATCATTTGTCTGTGTTCTGGTTGATGTTCTGCTGGTCAAGTTTTTGATGCAATTGAACTATTAAAATATAATGTTGAAATGCATTGAAGTCACACTAATCATTAGTTGTTGTTGTTTTACTCCTTTACGCATGTCAGTAAAAACGGACAGAATGAGTGTCCAGAACATCTAACATTTCATGAATAAATCAATAAGCAAATAATTAAAACGTGTTTTCTGTTTTTCACCTTTATAAAAAGTTTATCCTTATAATGATTCTGATACTCTGTGTTTAATTTTAAAGTCTCTTTGGATGATAAAGAGTCTTATTATCCTGTAAATAATCAGGAGTGTAAATGGGAAAAGTTGAAGAGCAACTGAAGATGAAGATGCTGCTGTTTATCATTTATTTGAGGATCTTTTCTTTAGTTTCACATGTCGCAGAACAAAAGCCTCATGTACCAGAGAACCAAAGCCAGAGTTAGTGCGCTTCAAATGAATAGTTTGTAAGATATGAAAGTCTAAACAAACTATCTTGAGCAGTTTTACCTGTTCGAGTGTCTCCATCATCTGGCCGCAAACCAGCATTGCTAGAATCAATTAAATAATTAAAACGTTTTTCTGCTTTACATCTTTATCTGAACGTCCTGCACTCACTCACGCATAAACTGAGAAACTCTTTCTTTCTGCTGTCTTTAGAGACCGGAAGTGATGTCACGAGCGGAGGGGAAACAAACGTCAGTAATTATTATCGTTTACTTTGGGACTATCTCTGACTCATGTAACAAGAAGGCTTTAAAAACAATTGAAATATGTAAATCTTTTAATCTTTTCCTTTAATATGTAATTTTTTTTTCTGATTAATTATACCCCTGTCTCTTTTTGTTTTGTTTTGTTTTGTTTATTCGTTTTATATTGTGACTGTTTATATAATGTTTTCAATTAAAAAAAAAAAAAAAAGTAATTATTATCGTATTATCAGTAAGTAATTTTGATGAATTCTGTGATGCTGGTTTATAGGCCTATCTCTAAAACAATCACCCTGTTCAATCAAATTGCGCAGATGAGATCAACTTTTAATTGATCCTAACAACTTCAGCTCTTTATTTCCATTTTATTAATGTTCTTATTGTTGTGTAAATAAGTTGGTAAAGCTAGTCTGAGCTTGAGTATTATTTCGTACCATCAATATAGTATTTCTTTATTTATTAATATTTTTTATTCGTTTTTATATTTTCTGTTTTCATATTATTTTTAATTTAATGTTTAGTAATGTCGTCGTTGTTGTGTTGTGTTGTGTTGTGTGTGTGTGTGTGTGTGTGTGTGTGTGTGTGTGTGTGTGTGTGTGTGTGTTTAAAGGCTTTAGTTTTTTTTATATTTTAGCTTCAGTTCTAAACTACTTTAATTATTAATTACTTTAATTTCAGTAATTATTATTATTAGTTTTTTTATATGTCCATTTAGTGTCTATTATTTTGATTTCAGTTTCAGTTTAGTTATTTTCAGCTTATTCAACTTTAAACTTAAATTAGAAACGGGGGCTTGGCAACTAACTAAAATAACATGTTTTTGAATATTGTTAGATGTGCAACACTTTCCAATAAGGTTCAATAGTTAACATAACTTAACATGAACTAAGAATGAACAATACTCCTACAGCATTTATTAATCTTGGTTAATTTTAATTTCAACATTTACTAATACATTATCAAAATCAAAGGTTGTATTTGTTAACATTAGTTAATGCACTGTGAACTAACATGAGCAAACAATGAACAGCTGTATTTTTATCAACTAACATTAACAAAGATGAATAAACACTGTAACAAATTAATTGCTCATTGTTCATGTTAGTTACTAAAGGCATTAAGAGAAGATGAGACCGTATACGAAGTGCAAAAAGCATTATCTTGCGTTACAGATGAACTTCACACTGTTATTGAACAGCATTGAATCAACATTGAACTCCTTCACGGCAGAATTGAATTTCTCATATTTGATGAAATTTGCATTATTGAATCTGTTTATTGCTGTGAAGCTGCTTTGTAATAATATTTATTTTAGCCCTTTTTTCTGATTCTTCTTTATTTTGCTAAAGCATATAATAGCCTAACTATAATGTGAGAATTGAACTCGCTTCATAATTGATGTAGTATTTGAGTTTATCACCGGCTATTACATGGCAGAACAACATAGTGAACACAAACATGACCTAATGTTAACTAGTGAACCTTGTTGAACCTTATGAACTAATGAACCTTATTGTAAAGTGTTACCGTTAGATGTATGACTGAGCAGTTTGAGTGACAGCTCATGTTTGATTGTTTACTCTCCCCTCAGTCACATGATGATGTTGTGTCATGTTTAATGAGGTCGGCTGTCATCAGAGAAAGGGAAAAGCCCCATCGACTCGAGATCTTCACCTGGCAGATCCACCGATCATCACAGGTCACACTCGTCCTCTTTCACAGTCAACAGTTAAAGTTACACTGTAGTAAATAAATTAAAGATGCCCTCGAAGGAGAAAAAAACACGGCAGGCACAAGAAACCGAAGAAGAGGGGGAGAACGATGACGGAGAGGAGAAGAAATCAAAGTCGAGAAGGAAAGGTAAGATCAGCGGTCCAGATTGTGCCACTAAGAAGAAACAGAAACACGCTGAGGACACAGAACCGGTCAGCGATGCATCCGAGGTGAGGAAGAGCCGCAAAGAGCCAGAAAAGAAGAAGAAGAAGAAGAAGAAGAAGAAAAGCTCTAAATCAAAGGATGAGGAGGTGAAGAGCAGCAGCGAGGAAGATGAAGATGAACACGAGTCGAAGAACAAACGCAAGAACCTTCCGGATGTCGTTCAAGTGACCAAAGACAGAAAGGAGAAGAACCCTGTCGAGGGCATCATGGGATCCAAAGACAAGAAGTCCAAAGATGAGGGGGGGAAGAAGAAGAAGAAGAAAGAAGAAACGGACCCAGAAGAGGAGGAGGACGACGAAGACTCCCAGAAGAAGAAGAAGAAGAAGAAGAGCAAGAAGGGAAGCGGCGAGAGCGACGACGAGGGCAAGAAGGGGAAAGGCAAGAAGAAGAAATCCAAAAACGTTGATTATGTGGAGATCTACGAGAACGAGCTGAGGAACTATGAGCCTGAGAAAGTGGAGAACTATGAGGACGAGTACCACAAGAAGAAAGGTAAGACGAGTCAAACATTATTAAACATCGTGTTTTCTGCTCGTAACGTAGTGTGGTGTACTGTTCAACTAATGAAAAGATATGTTCTGACATTCCCATTAAGTCTGAAATGTTTTAATGTTTGAAGAATGATCAAATGGAACGTTTCCATGGCGTTCACATAACCAGGAAAACCATTTAAAACATTTTAACTGAATGGGAACACTGGAAATGTTCTTTTTGTTAGCTAAGGAGATTTCAATGATATTTTGACCACTGAACATGCACTCCTTATAATGCTGCGATTCATATTCTGTAGAGATGCACGATATATCGGCCAACATATCGGTATCGGCCGATATACGTTTGTTTTTGAGTATTATCGTCCCGATAAGAAAAAGTGGCCGATATATTAAAGCCGATAAATAATGTATTATTTCCTTCAGCTGAGACTCTTCAGATGCGCACTGTTCAACATGATGGTTATGAATTGCTTGAAATATGATTGGAATCACTTCAAAAAAGGAAAATACAGTGAAATGCAACATGTGTCATATCGGCTACATAAAATTATAATGAGAACATTATAATTGTGTGTTTGGGACATGACTTTTAATAGTGAGACAAGAAGTCTTTGTCTTTTTGACTTTTCAAGAAGTTTTTGTAATCAGGCTCTCAAAAAAAAAAAAAAAATTGGATTTAGATTTATCGGCCAATATATCGGTTATCGGCTTTCAACTATATAGATTTATTGGTTGTCGATATCGGCCAAAATTTGGATCTAGATTTATCTGCCAAGATATCGGTTATTGGCTTTCAAATATAAAGATTTATTGGTTATTGGTATCGGCCAAAATTTGGATTTACATTTATCTGTCAATATATTGGTTATCAGCTTTCAAATATAAAGATTTATTGGTTATCTGTATCTACCAAAATTTGGATCTAGATTTATCTGCCAAGATATCGGTTATTGGCTTTCAAATATAAAGATTTATTGGTTATCGGTATCGGCCAAAATTTGAATTTAGATTTATTGCCTCTTATATATCGGTTATCGGCTTTCAAATATAAACATTTATCGGTTATTGGTATCGGCCAAAATTTGGATTTAAATTTATCTGTCAATATATCAGTTATTGACTTTCAAATATAAAGATTTATCGGTATCGAACAAAGTTTGGATTTAGATTTATCGACCAATATATCGGTTATCTGCTTTCAAATATAAAGATTTATTGGTTATCTGTATCTACCAAAATTTGAATTTAGATTTATCGGCCATTATATCGGTTATTGGATTTCAAATATAAAGATTTATCAGTTGTCGATATCGGCCAAAATTTGGATCTAGATTTATCGGCCATTATATCGGTTATCGGCTCTCAAATATAAAGAATTATCGGTTATCGGCCACAATCTTCATATTGGTGCATCCCTAGTTTTAATATGGGTTATCATGGCTTGATTTGACCGTAGTCACTGTTCATCAGGGCGTTTCACACTGTTATTCACTCAAGTGTGAATATCCTCCTCATTAATAATGCACTGGATCTCTTACTCATTCTTTCTGTGCTCAATCGAATGACAGTGTATGAGGTGGTGACCATCACTGGAGACGTTAATGGCGCAGGTACAGACGCCAATGTGTTTGTCACGCTGTTCGGGGAATATGGCATCACTCCCAAACTGCACCTGGCCAGCAAGTGAGTCAACACTACTGACCTGAAACTTGATTCATAATCATCTCTGTTAATAATAAATGAAATGCCTGGTAGCCGCAGCCTCGTTGTTTGCTCTTGTATTTAAAGTTATTTTTTCTGATGAAATGTAACACCGTCACTCTGTCTTTCCCTGAATCCACAGCACAGAGAAGAGGTATTTGAGTCGCTGCCGTTGTGACCTTTACTCTGAACTTGTGCACATGATATTCTAGAACCTTTCATCAAGGACCAATATTTCCGATTCGACAGCAGAAAAGGCTTATCAGGAGGTCTATTGCTCCTCATAATGAAGGGCTACAATATGCATGTGCTGTACATCATCACTATGATGGACTCGTGTGGATCAGATTGTGGAAATGTATAGCATTGTGCTGTAGAGACCAAACACCACAGCACTTTACTATTCTGTTTCCAGACACACATCATTCAAACTGATAATCTAGCTGGACTCACACTGCAAATATGATGTTCTTACTCTGTATTTTTGCCTTGTTTTACAGTGCAAATATCGAAACATTCTTAAATCAAGATACACATTTACTCGAGAAGCTTTAAGTCTTGTTTTCTGAACAATGTATCAAAATATGGTGCTTATTTTTGACCAAAACATTTAGATTTTTTTACATTTTTTACTTCATCGGAATGGCACAAGACTTGGTAGAGGTTTTGGCACTTGCTTTGTGAATGCACAAAAAAATCATGGATTCAAACAGGTTAAAATGTGCGCATTGGAAACGAATGGAAGATGAATTTCCTCTAGTGGAAGCGTTTGGAACTGCAGCCGAACTACATCTCACTGAAAGCTCATTTTTTTAGATAAAGTTTGGAACAAATTTATGGCTTTAATTTTCTCACAGTTTTAGAGTAAAATTTGTTTTGGAAAATATATATTTCCAAAGCACTCAATATTAATGATAGTTTAAGTTGGAATTTTCGTTTTCACTTCTATGCTCAAAAAGTGAATAAAAGGGTTATAACTACTGCATAAATATAATTGATAAAATTCCCTAAAAATATGAAATATGAAATAAAAAAACATTATCGAACTAAAAAATAGTCACTGAAATAATAATAATAATAATAAATTGGCCATTTTTGACCGCCACACGAAGAACAACAGGGTTTAAAAAGAACAAATATCTGCCAATGGAGTCAGAAATATAATGTTTTCCATTTGATAATTTATAATTTTCTGACTCCACTGTTTTAAGCACAAACTCACTTCATTTTGATACATTTTTCAGTCTTAATATCTTCAGTCATTTTGCTTCTCCAGTAAATATATCTTGATTTAAGAATGTTTAGATATTATACAGAAATAGTAAGCACGACAACATTTCTTTGCAGTTTATGTCACATGAAATACATAATTAGCCAAAGCTCATTTACTGAATATGTGTGTTTACAATATGTCCCATCAGCAAATACATGATATATTGGGTGCTAGATATCATCTATTTTCTGAAATGTATCGTGACTCTGTAAGTTTACTAAAGACATTTAATATATGAAGCATTTGTGAGTTTCAAACACTGTTTTTACACGGTGTGCATTTATTCAGTGCACAACCACTTGATGCTTACGATGGACAAGATTGTTCTTCTTCAATAATTTAGATTTACACCATTGTATCATAAAACATTATTAGTGTATTATTATGGTTTCATATTAACACCTTATTTACAAGAAATGAAATGTTCGGTTATTGTTTGCATTGATATTTATTACAGGAATCGAACTGCTTTTGAAAAAAACAAAACCGACGTCTTCCGGATAAAAACACACAATGTCGGACCTTTGAAGAAAATTAGGTAAGTTGATCAGTTTTACTGTAATTTGAGGTCAGCAATAACTGCATTTATTATTGAAGATAAATATGAATCCAATAATAAATGCTAAATGTAAATAAATAATCCAATAATAAATACCAAATGTTTTGTACATTACTAGTCCAAAGTTTGGACAGACTTCAGTGAATTCATTTCTCCTGATCTTAAAAGCCTTTGATCTAAAGCCTTCTGCTTAAATACGTGAAATTAATGTTGTAGATAAATATTAATTGTGCCTTCACTTTAAAAGTGACTCTGCCTTTTCCAGCACAAATATCTAAACATTCTTAAATCAAGAAACATTTACTGGAGAAGAGAAATGACTGAAGATATTAAGACGGAGTCAATGGAGTCAGAAAAATAATCTTAATTCAAAGGGAAAACAAGATTATTTTTCTGACTCAATTGTCAGATATTTGTTCTTGTTTTAAACACAAACTCTCTTCATTTTGATGCATTTTCTCATTAAACGAGACTTAATATTAGGGATGCACGATATATCGGCCACCATATCGGTATTAGCCGATATATGTTCGGTTATAACGTTATCGTTATCGGCCCGATAAGTAAATGTGGCCGGTATATTAAAGCCGATAAATAATGTATTATTTCCTTCAGCTGAGACTCTTCAGATGCGCACTGTTCAACATGAGGGTTTTGAATTGCTTGAAATATGATTGAATCACTTCAAAAAAGTAAAATACAGTTCAGTGCAACGTGTCATATCGGCTACATAAGATTATTATGAGAACATTATAATTGTGTGCTTATGGCTTTTAATGGTGAGACTTTTGTTTTTGTAATCATGCTCTCAGAAATTATAAAAAAAAAATTGGATTTAGATTTATCGGCCAATATATATCGGTTATCGGCTTTCAAATATAAAGAATTATTTGTTATCGGTATCAGCCAAAATTTTCATATTGGTGCATCCCTACTTAATATCTTCAGTCATTTTGCTTCTTCTCCTGCAAATATATATTGATTTATTTTTTACAGGAAAAAGTAAGAACACAATTAAAACAGTGTGGTGTTGATTGTCAGTCCGTTCTGTGCCGTTATTCAGGATTGAACATGATAACACGGGCCTGAACGCCAGCTGGTATCTGGACCGGGTCGTGGTCACAGACATGAACCGGCCACACTTACGCTTCTACTTCGCCTGTAACAACTGGCTGAGCCGGGCCGAGGGCGACGGGCTGTTCGTGCGAGACCTCCTGGGCAGCCCCGACCCCATGGACATGCCCAAATGTGAGGCGAGACCTCTTACATCACACTTCAGGATGCCTTTAGTTTCAAACTAACTCAAATCTTTACAAAACCAAATAACAGGAACAGAACGCTTTTCTTACTTAGTATTTTTGTCTTGTTTCCAGTCCAAATATTAAAAAAATCTTAAATCAAGATGCATTTACTTCAGTAGTAAAATACCATAAGATATTATGTCCTGTTTTCTGGGGAAATAAATCAAAATTAAGAGAGTTTTTGCTTAAAACAAGCTAAATGATCTGCAAATGGGGTCAGAAAAATAATATTGTTTCTGTTTGAATTAACATTATTTTTCTGACCCGATTGGCAGATCATTTAGCTTTTTTAAGCAAAAACTCTCTTAATTTTGATTATTCCCCCTGGAAAACAAAACATATCTAATGTCATTTTACTCATCTTGTAAATGCTTCTTGATTTAAGAATTTTTTTATATTTGGACTGGAAGCAAGACTAATACTAAGTAAGAAAAGCATTTTTGCAGTGAGCCTAGAACAGAGATGAGACAGACTGAAACACACAGAGATCAGGGAAACTGGACACAGCTGGGACAAATGAACTCAGAACACAGTAATTAACAAGACAACAGGCGATGGGGATTAAATCAGTGAAACACATAAACCGGCTGTCACAGGCAAACATGATCACAATCACTAAACATGACTCTTATATCAACGCTGTGAAATGAACTCTACACTGCAAAAATGCTTTTCTTACTTAGTATTTTTGTCTTGTTTCCAGTCCAAATATCTAATCAATTCTCAAATCAAGATGCATTTACTAATAAAAACAATAAAAAAAAAAAGATATTATGTCTCCATTTTTCTGGGGAAATCAATCAAAATTAAGAGTTTTTGCTTAAAAAAAGCAAACTACAGAATTTGTAGATATTTAGACTGGAAACAAGACAAAAATACTAAGTAAAAAAGTAGAGTGAGTTTCATAAAGTGTCTTTATTGTGCTTTTTTTGCAGATAATAAATATGTTGTGAGTGTGTTCACGTCTGATGTGAAAGGCAGCGGGACGGATGCTGATGTTTTCCTCAATATTTTTGGTGAAAATGGAGACACAGGTAAGAGGAAACTGGGATGTAGTTGGACAGTTTCTATGTCATTAAAAGTGAATCTCAACAGGCGTAAACAATATGTAAATAAAGAAATACAAAAGAAAAAATAATTTTTATATACATTACCAGTTAAAAGTTGGGAATAATTATGTTTCTGAAAGAGTCTCACCAAGGCTGCATTTATTTGATCAAAAATACAGTGTAATTTATTCCTGTGATCAAAGCTGAATGTTCAGCATCATTACTCCAGTCTTCAGTGTCACATGATCCTTCAGAAATCACTCTAATATGATGATTTGATGCGCAAGACACATTTATGATTATTATTATATTTTTGCGGAAACTGTGAGATATAAAAAATTTTCAGGATTCTTTGACGAATAGAAAGTAAAAAAAAACAGCATTTATTTTAAACAGAATCTTTTGTAACATTATAAATGTATTTACTGTCACTTTTGATCAATTTAATGCGTCCTTGCTGAATAAAAGTATTCATTATTTTTATTTAAATATCTATACTTTCCTTACTTTTGAATTGTTGTGTCTCATGGTTTCCTCACTAATTCCCTTCGTCTCTAGACTAAGCGAAACTTTATCTGTGATGTAATATTCGGTTGCATTATTATCTGGTGTTCATATTTCCCGAAGGTGAGAGAAGACTCGACTCCAATGATAAGAACAACTTTGAGAGAGGAACCGAGGACAAGTTTACCATCGATGCTCCGAACCTGGGCCGAGTGAGGAAGATCACCATCGGACACAACAACAAGGGCTCCTCGGCTGGATGGTTCGTGGAGAAGGTCAAATCTCAGCAAAAGCATTTAGAATATAATACGGCCGTTTGCTGTGATAAACTCGCACACACACACAGGGCTGAGAACTCACACACATCCCATGATTTGATTCTGATTCCGATTCGACTCAGTATCGATTCATTTGAATATATATCTGATACAGTGTGTCAATATCTCTCAAGGAAAAAATCTCAACTAATGGTTAAAATTAACTGATTTGTATACAAACATTTCAATTGCATATAAGACGGTGTTTTAATTACAATTGTTTTTACTATAATTCATTTTTGGAAATATAACCTGTTTTCATGATTTATTCAAACATTAAAAGAACAGGTTAAGTCAAATAAATGAATGTGTAATAGAGTGCATATATGAATCAAACGCTCCTCTAGAGTTATTTCTAGCTGACTGGAGTTTATGGACACTGATGTCTTTTCTGAGGTAATGTGACGTTTTATTGACCTCTTTCTGCGGTTGAAACACTGATTGATGGATTATAGGAGACATGATTGAGTTCAGGAAGTTGTTCTGTATCTTTCCTCATTCCTTCTGATGTTCATGTTTATTTGCTGCTGTAATTAGTAGTAAAGAGGAAGAGATGATCGGTTCTTCTGTCACACACATTAAACACACATTTATTCACTCAATTTAGTAATAAAACTATGAAAGTGTCAGGATACAGACCAGGAGACAGAGGTAAGTGAATCAAACACAGCTTTATTTACAGATGATCAGAGTGCGAGGTGAGTATTCACTCAATTTAAGTGCAGAAGTCGTGAAGGAAACTCGTTGTGGGGTGAAAAGCAGGTAAGCACTTTCACTTTGGATCAGTTGACGTCAGGCAATCTCAGTTCAGTAATCTTTGTCTCTTCTCTTTCAGATGCAGATCGGCAATCAGACAAACTCAGTTGAAACACTGGAAACTCAAAGGAACACAGGATCTCAGGCAGCATGGACTCAGACAGGATTTCTGAAGACAGCACAACAATGACATAAAGGTGAGTGTTTCAGGTAAGTATACATTACAGCTTGAAGTCTGGATGTGTCAGAGGAAACGGAGACAACGGATTATGGTCTGTTCCTGTTGGAGGCTTGACCCAGACTGAAATCACAGGGAATGTTTTATGCGTTGACTGATGAGGTTAATGATTGGGAACAGGTGCGGGTGATTAATGATCCTGAGAGTGAGTGCAGGTGTGCTAGAGGGAATCTTGAGTAATGTAGTGCAGAAACCAACGGTAACCGTGACAGTACCCCCCCCTCTCCGAAGGCGCGTCCTCGCGCCGTATAACATCCAAAGGGGTGGGAGGGTGGGCATCCTAGATTCCAGGACGGTCCAGGCGGAGCAGGCTGGTCAGGGGACCAGGGCGGAGCAGGCTGTGGGCGTGGCCAGGGCGGAGCTGTCGGACCCTCGGGTGTCCAGGGCGGAGCTGTCGGACCCTCGGGAGTACAGGGCAGAGGTGACCCTTCGGGTGGCCATGGCGGTGAGGACCCTTCGGGTGGCCATGGTGGTGAGGACCCTTCGGGTGGCCATGGTGGTGAGGACCCTTCGGGTGGCCATGGTGGTGAGGACCCTTCGGGTGGCCATGGTGGTGAGGACCCTTCGGGTGGCCATGGTGGAGATATTTCTTCAGGTGGCCATGGTGGAGATATTTCTTCAGGTGGCCATGGTGGAGATATTTTTTCAGGTTGCCATGGTGACACTGGGAACCTTGTCGTAAAGACCTCCGCGGTCCCCCTAGCAGGTATACTGCGCCCCCCCAAAATTTTAATGGAGAACTTGTCAGGTTTTGATACATGGCTAGATGAGGCAGGGGGAGAAAGCAGCTCTAGGCTGGATAGGACCAGCGACGAAGGCAGCTCGGGGCTGTGCAGGATCAGCGGCGAAGAGGGCTTTAAGCTGGGTGAGACCAGCGGCGAAGAAAGAGCTTTTGGGAAGACTGGCACTGGCTCTTGCTCGTAGGCTGGCTCTGGCTCTGGCTCTTGCTTGAAGACTGGCTCTTGCTCCGGAACTGGACTCGGAACTGGACTCGGCTCATCTGGGCCGACAACTGGCTCTGGCTCTTGCTCGAGGACTGGCTCTGGCTCTTGCTCGAGGACTGGCTCTGGCTCTTGCTCGAGGACTGGCTCTGGCTCTTGCTCGAGGACTGGCTCTGGCTCTTGCTCGAGGACTGGCTCTGGCTCTTGCTCGAGGACTGGCTCTGGCTCTTGCTCGAGGACTGGCTCTGGCTCTTGCTCGAGGACTGGCTCTGGCTCTTGCTCGAGGACTGGACTCGGAACTGGACTCGGAACTTCTGGGCCGACGGCTGGCTCTTGCTCCGGAACTGGACTCGGAACTGGACTCGGAACTGGACTCGGAACTGGACTCGGAACTGGACTCGGAACTGGACTCGGAACTGGACTCGGAACTGGACTCGGAACTGGACTCGGAACTGGACTCGGAACTGGACTCGGCTCATCTGGGCCGACAACTGGCTCTGGCTCTTGCTCGAGGACTGGCTCTGGCTCTTGCTCGAGGACTGGCTCTGGCTCTTGCTCGAGGACTGGCTCTGGCTCTTGCTCGAGGACTGGCTCTGGCTCTTGCTCGAGGACTGGCTCTGGCTCTTGCTCGAGGACTGGCTCTGGCTCTTGCTCGAGGACTGGCTCTGGCTCTTGCTCGAGGACTGGACTCGGAACTGGACTCGGAACTGGACTCGGAACTGGACTCGGAACTGGACTCGGAACTGGACTCGGAACTGGACTCGGAACTGGACTCGGAACTGGACTCGGAACTGGACTCGGAACTGGACTCGGAACTGGACTCGGAACTGGACTCGGAACTGGACTCGGAACTGGACTCGGAACTGGACTCGGAACTGGACTCGGAACTGGACTCGGAACTGGACTCGGAACTGGACTCGGAACTGGACTCGGAACTGGACTCGGCTCATCTGGGCCGACAACTGGCTCTGGGGGCATGACGCTCTCAGTCTCGGCGGGCATGACGCTCTCAGTCTCGGCTGGACTGGCGTGAAGCGCAGGCTCGGCTGGACTGGCGTGAAGCGCAGGCTCGGCTGGACTGGCGTGAAGTGCAGGCTTGACTGGGCAGAGGACTGGTTTGGTGGATTTGGTGAAACGTAGAGCAGATCTGCGAGCTCCCCGGACTGACATTAAAGCGGGGTCAAATAACTTGGACGTCAGATCAGCACTGTTTGAAACCAGCTTTCGTGACCTAGGCCAGGTGATCTCCGCTATGGGTCCGGAGCGGTGAAGGACCGTTACCTTTTCGGGCAGGTTTGGGCTGACTGGATGCCTGGGTTTTGTTGCGTTGATGAGGGAAGCAGATTGGACGTGGAGATCAGACTGGATGTCTTCCACAGTGAGTGATGAACCACACACCCACAGCGTGCGGTCAATGAGTTTGATGAGAGGTAGTTCGAGATCATCCAGCAGCAGCATCTGGGCGAGTGGATCATTCAATCCGGTCCAGAACTCCTGTTGAAGGAATTCCTCATCCCAGTTCCCAGCCTGGTAAAGGTTAAGGTAAACTTTAGCAAATTCCTCCAAAGTTCTACCATTCTGGTCAAACATAGTGAATTCATTGGTATTCGCGGAAGCGCGGTCTGCGGGCTGTGTTGGATCCATTGCAGTACGGTCAAGCCTTCTGTCAGGATACAGACCAGGAGACAGAGGTAAGTGAATCAAACACAGCTTTATTTACAGATGATCAGAGTGCGAGGTGAGTATTCACTCAATTTAAGTGCAGAAGTCGTGAAGGAAACTCGTTGTGGGGTGAAAAGCAGGTAAGCACTTTCACTTTGGATCAGTTGACGTCAGGCAATCTCAGTTCAGTAATCTTTGTCTCTTCTCTTTCAGATGCAGATCGGCAATCAGACAAACTCAGTTGAAACACTGGAAACTCAAAGGAACACAGGATCTCAGGCAGCATGGACTCAGACAGGATTTCTGAAGACAGCACAACAATGACATAAAGGTGAGTGTTTCAGGTAAGTATACATTACAGCTTGAAGTCTGGATGTGTCAGAGGAAACGGAGACAACGGATTATGGTCTGTTCCTGTTGGAGGCTTGACCCAGACTGAAATCACAGGGAATGTTTTATGCGTTGACTGATGAGGTTAATGATTGGGAACAGGTGCGGGTGATTAATGATCCTGAGAGTGAGTGCAGGTGTGCTAGAGGGAATCTTGAGTAATGTAGTGCAGAAACCAACGGTAACCGTGACAGAAAGCTAGTTTCCGCCACAGAATAAAACATTTTACGAGATAATTGCAGCTTTTAATCTAACAATTGCATGTTTACATCTTTAAATTCTGACTTTATATCTCGCAATTCTGACTTTATACAGTATCTCGCAATTCTGACTTTATATCTCGCAATTCTGACTTTAAATCTCGCAATTCTGACTTTAAATCTCGCAATTCTGACTTTAAATCTCGCAATTCTGACTTTATATCTCGCAATTCTGACTTTATATCTCGCAATTCTGACTTTATATCTCGCAATTCTGACTTTATAACTTGCAATTCTGACTTTAATATCTCACAATTCTGACTTTATATCTCGCAATTCTGACTTTATATCTCGCAATTCTGACTTTATAACTTGCAATTCTGACTTTAATATCTCACAATTCTGACTTTATATCTCGCAATTCTGACTTTATAACTTGCAATTCTGACTTTAATATCTCACAATTCTGACTTTATATCTCGCAATTCTGACTTTATATCACGCAATTCTGACTTTATATCTCGCAATTCTGACTTTAAATCTCGCAATTCTGACTTTAAATCTCGCAATTCTGACTTTATATCTCGCAATTCTGACTTTATATCTCGCAATTCTGACTTTAAATCTCGCAATTCTGACTTTATATCTCGCAATTCTGACTTTATATCTTGCAATTCTGACTTTATATCTCGCAATTCTGACTTTAAATCTCGCAATTCTGACTTTATATCTCGCAATTCTGACTTTAATATCTCACAATTCTGACTTTATATCTCGCAATTCTGACTGTATAACTTGCAATTCTGACTTTAATATCTCACAATTCTGACTTTAAATCTCGCAATTCTGACTTTATATCTCGCAATTCTGACTTTAAATCTCGCAATTCTGACTTTATATCTCGCAATTCTGACTTTATATCTCGCAATTCTGACTTTATAACTTGCAATTCTGACTTTAATATCTCACAATTCTGACTTTAATATCTCGCAATTCTCACTTTATATCTCGCAATTCTGACTTTATATCTCGCAATTCTGACTTTATAACTTGCAATTCTGACTTTATATCTCACAATTCTGACTTTATATCTCGCAACTCGCAATTCTGACTTTATATCTCGCAACTCGCAATTCTGACTTTATATCTCCCAATTGTGTGTTATAAAGCAATTGTGAGCTCCCAATTTAGTTAGAAAGTCATAATTGCGAGTTTATAATACGCAATTCTGACTTTACAACTCGCAATTGCAACGTTATATCACAAAATTCTGAGATAAAAAGTCAGAATTTTAAGATACAGGTCACAGTTTACCTTTTTTATTTTCTATTTTGTGGTGGAAACGAGCTTCCATATAAAACTGACAGAATTTGAAAGCTGAGACTTTGTTTCATATCAAGATAATGTTCAGTGAAGCTTTTTCCTACTGAAAATGGCACAGGCTAAAAGATCGATCTTGTCATTATATTCGAGACATCATCTGGGTTGGTAGTGGATGATTTGCATTCGCTCCACCTCACATGGCATCTCTCCGGATGAGGTAATTCTAGTCACCTTATCCACGCTGAAAGGAAACACCACACTACTCTACCGGATTGGCTTTCCTTCTGACGAGAGCCTCGGCCTGCAGATAGATGGATAGATATGCACATAGACACCATATATCACTGCAATGAAACCCGCACTGCTGATGGCGCTCGCTTTTATTTCAGGTCATACTGGATGATTTGGGAAACAAAGCCATGTACGAGTTTCCCATCAGCCGCTGGTTTGCCATCGATGAAGACGATGGAAAGATCCAGAGAGATATTCTGGTTGGAGGGAGTCAACCCACCGGTAAACCATACCGCTTCTCCAATGAGCAAGTTTTATAAAATCTGCTCAGAAAACCAACATCAGCATCAAATACTGAGGATGTAGTCAGTGTGATGTTTGAATCGAGGACATCAATGCTTTAGTAAATTGCATCTATATACACTACCTGTCAAAAGTTTGACTTTTTATGTCTGAAAGAAGTCTAACCAAATCTGATCAAAAATACTGGAAAACAGTGAAATATTATTATTATTATTATAATGTAAATCATCTGTTTTCTATGTGAATATATAGTAAAGAGTAATTTATTCCTGTGATCAAAGCTGAATTTTCAGCATCATTACTCCAGTCTTCAGTGTTGTCACGAACTGCTCCAAGACACGAAGGTGGAGAATCCAAATGCAGATTTATTTAAGGGGTAATCCAAAGAACAGGCAAGGTCAAACACAGGCAGGCAGTCCGTACAAACAAACAAACAAACAAACAAACAGGCAGGGGGCAGAGGCAAAAGAGTAATCCAGGGAACAGGGCAAGAAATCCAAAACCAAGAGACAAGAAAACCAGGAGAATGCTCGGAATTGCAGTGTGACACTAAAACAAGATTTCACAGGGAATGAATGAGTGTACAAGGTATAAATAGGCTGAGACTAACAGGGTAATAAGATACAGGTGAATGCAATCAATGATGATGAGTCCGGGCAGTGAGTTCTGGGAAATGTAGTTTGTGAGAGTGACAATAGTCTGGTGTGGAGTGCCCTCTGGTGGCTCTCATGGGCACTCCAGCTGGTGACCGTTACAAGTGTCACATGATCCTTCAGAAATCATTCTAATATGATGAAACATTTATGATTATTATCAATGTTCATATTTATCAGGAAATTTAGGAAGTTTAGGATAAGTAAGGTTAAAAAAAATACTTTTATTTAGTAAGAATGCATTCAATTGATCAAAAGTGACAAAGACATTTAAAATGAAACAAGGATTCCTACATCAAACAAACGCTGTTCTTTTGAACTTTCTATTCATCAAAGAATGCTGAAAAATAAAATGCATCACGGTTTCCACTAAAATATGAACATTGATAATAATCATGTTTCTTTAATGCATTATCAAAAGTGACAGTAAAATGTAGTATGTTACAAAAAAAATATATTTCAGATAAATGTTGTTCTTTTGAACTTTCTATTCAAAGAATCCTGAAAAATTAAATGTATCACAGTTTCCACAGAAATATGAACACTGAAAATAATCAAATGTTTCTTGAGCATCAAATCATCATATTAGAGTGATTTCTGAAGGATCATGTGACACTGAAGACTGGAGTAATGATGCTGAACATTCAGCTTTGATCACAGGAATAAATTACACTTTACTATATATTCACATAGGAAACAGATGATTTAAATTGTAATAATATTTCATAATTTTACTGTATTTTTGATCTAATAAATGCAGCCTTGTTGAGCAGAGGAGGCTGATGATGAGCAGGACTGGTTGTTAAGTAAGCTCTTAGACTCTCAGACTGGACTGTGTGTTTGCAGGGATCGTGTACAACGTTCAGGTGGTGACAGGGAAGATCCGAGGTGCGGGAACCAACTCTAAAATCCACGTGATCATGCACGGCTCCAAAGGCATGAAGAACAGCGGGAAGGTTTTCCTGGAGGGAGGAACGTTTGAGCGCGGGCTCACTGACATCTTTAACGTGGAGATCGCGGCGCTGCTCAGTCCTCTCAGTCGGGTCACCATCGGTCACGATAACGGAGGGGTCAGTCCCGGCTGGTACTGCGACAAGGTCTCGTTTCACCTCGTAACCTCTGTGTTTCTCAGCTGAAACTGATGATTATCAGAGAAAACATTTCAGTTTGTCGTTTAAAACAATGCAAGTTCATGCAACAAAGCAATGCACAAACACAACCGATGTTAGCCTTCATCCTTCCCTCGCACTTTTTAACACATCTTTCCCTCGCTGGTCAAAATGACCTGAAGCCCTGAAATTACACGTAACGGTCACACTTTATATACAGTGTCCTTGTTACATATGTTACATGTACTTATTATAGTAATAACAGTAAATTATGCATAATTACATGCAACTAACTCTCAACCAAACCCTAATCCTACCCTAACCCTATAGTAAGCACATGTATTTAATTAATATTAATCAGTACTTAAATATATAATTACACTGTAACGACGACTCCTTCAAATAAAGTGTAACCTACTTCATTTTTTTCTTCCAGAAAGCTTATTTCATTTTGATAATATTTTTTCTCTTCGATTTTTTTTTTGTTATTTTTTATTTTATTTACCTTTAAATTACTAGATTTGATCAATAAATAATAAATTAATAATAATTTAAGCACATTCCTCACATTCTTTCAACTTAAATTCAAAATAACTCACAATTTCATGCATAACCCTTTTAATTCAGCTCTAAATATCTTACATTGTGTGTCTTTGCCGACCTCTTTGCTGTGTGAAAATAATAATATAACATATTTCATGACTCTAGATGGCTCTATATGGAGCAAATGAGCGGTTCCTCTGAATCCTAAAGCCAGTTTCTCTTCAGTGTGCATTCAGATGCACATGTAGACATTATAAAAAAAAATTTGGTAAAATTTTAGCATTTTTAATTAGAATTTTGAGCATTTTTAGGTTTTTCTATGTTTACTGAAGCATTTCTCGCATTCCTTTCATTCCTAATGGGGTCAAATTGACCCGCGACGGAAGAATTTGTTACTTTTTTAAATTTCAACCCCAAAACTCCTCGAATCCATTACATTTTTTTGTGTGTATTCGTGGTTCAAGTGCGACACAAGTCATGTGTGTCTTGGACCCCTCCGATGAACACTCAATAAAAAAATAAAAAAATAAAAACCTTTCGGGTCAAAATGACCCGAGTTTGTAAACATGAAACTAGTGTGCTAAACATCACGTACACACAGCACATGGATGGTCTTTGTGCTTTGAGAAACATCTTCTGTTGAGATTATTAAAGTGAGACACGCAGGAAAAACAATGTTTTTATGCACTATTTTGCTTCCATAACAAGTCTTCTTTCAGACCAGTGGAAAGAAACCACTTTTTAAGTGTTTATTTTACTATTTGCGTCCGTAGATTTCAGTTTCAGTCCATATCTTTAAAAGCGTTGAGCAACTCTAAACTCTCGTTTTGCACAAGACATTTAAGAGTACACCATAAGCGGTGAAATTGTATATGACTACAAACTGAATATTATATTTATTTGAAAAAGTAACTCAGATATTTTGTTGTAAATTTTAAAAGTAATGCATTACTTTACTAGTTACTTGAAAAGTAATCTGATTACGTAACTCAAGTTACTTGTAATGAGCCACACACACCACTGGTGATGAGTACGTGGATCTGCACCACAAACAAAGCGTAACGCTGCATTAAAACGCATTTAAATGCTTCATTTGTCTGTGTCTGTTGTGTTGTAGGTGGTGGTCTTCTGTCCGTTCACTGGCATCGAACAGACGTTCCCCTGCTCTAAATGGCTGGATGAGAACGAGGGCGATGGACTCATCGAGAGAGAACTCTATGAAATGGTCTCGCTCAGGCAAAAGAGGCAGAAAAGTGAGTATCGCTCTTGACGCGAGAGTGAAAGAGGTTATAGGTTTGTGAGGTTAAACGTTAAATCTCTGCCCCTCAGAACATCCCTGGTCCCTGTGGATTTGGACGTCAGATCTTGCAGGCGCAGGAACAGACGCCTCCATCTTACTCCAGATATACGGGGAGAAGGGCAAGTCCGATGAGATGAAACTCGACAACAAAACTGATAACTTTGAGCAGGGCCAGCTGGACAAGTTCATGGTAAATCTGCTGTTTTGGAGTAAAAATTGGTGTTGGACCAAATGGCGAAAACTATATATTAGGGGTGTACATGTATTCGACACCGTGCATGTGGTAATGCAATGTTGTTTGCTAACCGGCACAACAGAGAAAGAGCAGAAGAACTTTTAATTTACTGTATTTTACAACAGCACAATGTTTTGTTTTTATTGTAAGTGTACACAAATAAAAATAGACTCAGTTTATTAAATATGCAAATTTTGCATACATTTCCAGAAACAGAAATCTGAACATTGCATAAAGTCAGGTTTATAATTCTTGTTTGATTTTGTTTAGTCTCAGTTTCTATTGAAGTCTTACTCTTACTCTTCGTATTTTAAGTTGTTTTCACTTTTATAATGAGACATTTCAACTTAAAATTTGGTCAGTTGAGCTGACTTGAAACCAGCTGGAAAAATTCATGGTAAATCTGGTGTTTTGGAGGAAAAATTTGTGTTTTGGATAAAAATGACCAAACTACGAAAGGTATTTTAATATGTTTAATATTTGTTTTCAAATATTTTCAGGGACAGGACAATGCATTTGTTGCAGTATGGATTGTCATACTTAATGCATTTCAGCAGTTCAAACCATCTAATCTGCATATCATTTGTTCATTATCATTTGTCAGATCGAGCTTCCGGATCTTGGGAAGCTGACGAAACTGAGAATCTGGCACGAAAAGAGGAATCCCTTCGCCGGCTGGCATCTGAGTCGAGTAAGAGCTCGAGATTGAGTGTTTCACCGTGATTTACCGTGACATGATCTGAATAACGGTCTGCTTTATGTCTCCTAAGATATCCATAATGAAAACTTTAACGAAGGAAATGTACAAGTTCCATTGCGAGCGCTGGCTGGACACTAACGAGGATGATAACGAGGTTGTGCGAGAGCTTCCGGCCACAGGAGAGCTGATCCCAGAGCCACTGCCACGTATAAAGATTCATTACAAACTCTAGTGTGTTGCTGATTACAAGTTACATTAGTAAAGTAACCTATTAGATTACACATGTTAGGTTCTGTGTTCTGGCTAAGTATGATCTAGCATGTTGGAGCACATTGCTAGCATGATTAGCATGTTGCTAGCATGATTTAGCATGTTGCTAGCATGATTTAACATGTTGCTAGCATGATATAGCACACTGCTAGCATGATTTAACATGTTGCTAGCATGATATAGCACACTGCTAACATGATATAGCACACTGCTAGCATGATTTAACATATTGTTGGCATGATTTAGCATGTTGCTAACATGATTTAACATATTGTTAACATGATTTAACATGTTGCTAGCATGATATAGCACACTGCTAGCATGATTTAGCATTTTTGCTTGCATGATTTAACATATTGTTAGCATGATTTATCATGTTGCTAGCACGATATAACATATTGTTAGCTTGATTTAGCATGTTGCTAGCATGATTTAACATATTGTTAGCATTATTTAGCATGTTGCTAGCATGATTTAACATGTTGTTAGCATGATTGCGCACACTGCTAGCATGATTTAACATGTATTCTGGCTATGTTAAGATGACCTTTGAACTTTAACTCATTTATCACTTAGATTTGGTCATTTTGTTTCAAATCATATCAGAAAATACATTCTGTAACACTTAACAATAAGATACATTTCATTTGTTAACATTACTATATATAACATAACTATATTAGTTAACATGAACTAACAATAAGCAATATTTCTACAGCATTTATTAATCTTAGTCAAATGTAATTTCAACATTTACTAATACAGTTTTAAGTTCCAAAGTTGGATCTGTAAATATTAGTGAATGCACTACTAACATGAACATCAACAAACAATGAAGAATTAGATTTTTACTAACGTTATACATAAAAATCTATATAAAACAGTAAATATAAAACTAGATTAAAAAATTGTCTAGAAAAAGTTTGAAGTTTGAAAAAGTTTGAAAAAGTTTTAAACTTTCAAAAGTTTAAAGTTTGAATGTTTAGAAGGGAATACAGTTTATTGTTAGCATGATTTAGCATGTTGCTAGCTTGATATAACGCTTGATATTAACGCTTGATTAGCATGATTTAACACATTGCTAGCATGATTTAACATGTTGCTAGCATGATTTAACATTGTTAGCTTGTTGCTAACATGATTTAACATGTTGCTAGCTTAATATAACACATTTCTAACATGTTGGTAACATGATTTAACACACTGATAGCATGATTTAGCATGTTTGTTAGTATGATTTACCATGTTTCCAGCATGATTTACCATGTTGCTAACATTATTTAACAAATAGCTAACAAGAATCAACACATTGCTAGCATGTTGATAGCATAATTTAGCATGTTGGTAACAAGATTAAGGGAGAACATAATTTTTTGCAATGTACTTAATTTTTGGATTATTCTGATTATGTAGATCTGAGGCAGTTATGACCCGCCAGTGATTATCATGCATTACGTAGCATGTTTTTTCCCGTGATCAGAACAGACGTGCAGTATAAACCCTCATGTTGCTCTCTAATGTATATCTGTGTTGTGTTCCTCCAGTTATCAAGTATCGGGTCACTGTCTCCACGGGGAACGTGAGCGGCGGGGGAACGGATGCCCATGTGTTCCTGTGTCTGATCGGAGATCTGGGAGACACGGGCGAACGCGCTTTGATCAACTGCAAGAACAACGTCAACAAGTTTGAGAAGGGCAACGTTAGTGCAGTTCCTGTGGAGATCTAGAAGTGACTCGCTCTCTCGGCACATCTTAAAATTAATTTAAAGGGGACATATCATGCTAAATGCACTTTTTTAGCCCTTAAATGCATTTTGTTGTATATTTGGAGTGTTTAGAAGTACAGAAAATATGAAATTATTCTCTTCAGGTGCTTCGTTGATATCTTTATATTCTGTTTTGGTCATATTTTTCAACCTGTTCCGATTTTTCTGTTATCTATGACGTTTTGTGAACTATCACGTCACAGCATTTGCAGCGGAACTGCCAAATAAGGACATTGACTTCCAGCCCAACACTTCGAGCGATCCGCCATTATTATTTCTCGCTGCAATTTTGTAGTCCAAGCTAAAGGATGCAGAAGTTACGAGAGGGTAAGTTAAAATGTTCGGTTGTTGGATGTAGTAACCCACACGCTTCATTACACCGTCTATTGTAGATGAACTGCCGCGCTTGTGGCGCATGTTTGACTGAAAGAACGAGCAGAGAGAGAGACTCGGTCTCGCGCGCGCTCGCACTCTCTCTCGGAGCCCGGCGAAAGTGTAAACAAGACACCGTCTCCAAACTAGATGCTGTCTAGCTCTCTCTCCCTTGCACATATTAATCAAAATAAATCGACACGGTGGTAAAATGTCGGAAGACCAAAGTTTCATGTGTAAATACAGTAACACACCATTGCAATACATCCACTATGAAGACGTTGTTCTGCAGGTTCGTCGTCTTCATTTTCATCTCGATCCGGCTCCAACTCTGGCTCGAACATGTAAGGCTGGCTGGACAAGTCTTCCGTTGTTGACATTTTGTTAATAACGTGTGAATAAAAAGTTTCTGTGCTGCTAGATAATCCTATCTCTGATATCAGACTACAAAAATGGCCGAACGGGGTGGAGTTGAACCTCTGCAACCTGGAGAGGGGGGCGGGGTATGAAGTGTCTCAATTGTATTTAAAGAGACCGCACCAAAACGAGTTGCTGTCAGAAGCACCTCAGAAAAGGGATAAAAAAGGGGCCCGTGGAGCTATAATAATGAGGAATTCTGACCCAAGCATTGCAGTTCCGCATTATATAGACCACAAATGTATGATGTATAGAGCTCGGGATCGTTGCGTCACGCCGCAATGCATTGTGGGAATCACGGTACGGAAGTAGATGTACTGTATAGTAGCGTATATTAGGCAGTAGGTAACGTTGATCATTTGGTCATTAATTTAGGTTATTTTTTGGCAAATGGTTCAGTATTGCTGTATTGTGAACTGCTGTAATCGGTCTCATGATCGACAGGGGAAACGCCTCATAAATCATAATAGTTTTCCCTATTTTCATTGAATGGCTTGGGTCGCCGCTGGTCGTCAACCGGACGAAAACAGTGGATTATTGCACGTATGATAAATTACTCCTGAAGTGTAACAAACCCGCATAGACAAGCTTCATAGCTCACAGAATCTGACAAGTGTGTGTGTGTGTCACCACTGATGCTTGGTTCACGGTGCGAACGATTGTTTTCTCCGCGTTTACCTTGTAGATATGCAGATCTTGCACTCATCCATTTGTGAACTGCAAGTGAGCCTCCAGTGACAAGTTTCTACTTTTCTAAAAGTGTCTACTTTTAAACAAACAATTCAAAACGAAAGAAAACAGACAGCTCTCTGCTTATGTAAGTTAATCAGTATGCAATTTGCATTTCTCTCTGGCGCGTACAGCGAAGATCGCCAATCAGCATCGTCAACCTCATCTTTGCAGCCGACTGTGACAAAAAAAACCCCATTTGTTTATTAAACAATTAAAATGTGTGTGTGAATGTTGTTGCCGAGGGCACAGGAAATTGTAAATCCGGCTCTGGATCGGAGGTGTAAGCGCTCACTCCACAGACCAGGTAGGAAAATATCAGGGAAACAGAGGCTTGGTATTAGCCTACTCCAGACTTTATTCATAGGGATCGATTCGCCTATAATCTAATTTTTTTTTTAAGTAGCGTTGTTTGGCTTCATTATTAAGTTTGTCAGTATACAGTATAGCCTACTTTTTTTGTCACGGCCCATAACTTTTTCTCTTTCTTTCTCGGTGCCGGTGGAGACCGGTCGGCTACGCTATTACTTTATTCCGAACGCTTCTGCGTTGCCTCTAAAATGGCCGCCGTTACCCACAATGCATCATTCCATAACGTCTACGCCCGAGCTCTATATGTAAAAAGGAACAATTTAAAAGCATGATATGTCTCCTTTAATGTTATATTTTTAAGATTCAAATTTGCCTTGTTCTTTTGAGATATAAGAGGCTTAAAACGTCCTCCTCATTATAAACAATATATTTATTTAATCAAGCTCCAAAAACAGCTCGTTTTGATATTGCAGGATCTGTGATGTCACACAGGCATATATATTTGCATATGCCCGCCTCCAGATCGAGACATCGACAAATAGTTAGAGATCATCGACCATAGGCCCCGCCCACTGTAATTATAAGCCCCGCCCACTGCCGTTCAGTCTCTTAAAGGCTGACATTCACAAATATATGTTTGTTTGGACATTTGAGTGTTTTGTTCGCAGATAAACTTTGATTGACAGATGAAGCAGCGACTGTATTGAATCTGACAACAGCTGATCATTTCAGACAATTAAATTCCAAAAACAATTTAAAATTCCAATATTTATTTACGTATTCATTAATATATTTTGAATGCTGTACATTTATTGATGGATTAATATTTCATTTATAAATTCTTTTTATAATTACCACTTTTATTGTCCATTAAAAAATCAGCCAATGCATTACTTAGTCTATTTATGTATAGATTAAATAATTAATTACTAAGCAAATTTAATAATGCCTATTTTTATTGCACAATTAGCTATTAATGAATGAAATGCTTTATTACTATTTCAGTGACACTTGTGGTGTTCCATAATTGGCAGATATTTGTTCTTGTTTTGAGCATAACATTTTGATAATTTTTTTTTCAGTAAACAAGATTTAATATCTTAAGTAAATTATATGTAAATGTATCTTGATTCATGAACAAGCCAAACATTCAGTCTTTGGCTCTTCTGTGTTTCTAGGCTGATGAGTTGATTATTGAAGTCGTGTCGAAAATGTTGATACATATTTCAGCAAACAAGACTTAATATCTTCACTCATTTTTCTTCTCCAGTAAATGCATCTTGATTCATGAACAAGCCAGAAATACTAAGCAAAAACTTTCCGCCTTTGCTCTCCTGTGTTTGGTCTCAGGCTGACGAGTTCATCATCGAGGCGGTGTCGATCGGGCAAGTGCGCCGGGTTCGGATCGGTCACGACGGGCGAGGCGGAGGCTGCGGATGGTTCCTGGATAAAGTGCAGATCCGAGAGGAAGGCCAGGCCGAATCACAGGCCGTTGAATTCCCATGCAACAGGTCACAATCATGAACTTGCATCCAGATCAGTGCTTTAACACACAGAAGCGGCTCATGTCCTCGTCTCGTCTTCATCTGTGCAGATGGTTGGACCGCGGGGAAGACGACGGGCAGATCGTTCGTGAGCTGGTGCCATTCGCAGACGGACAAAGACTTTACAGTGAGTTTCTTATGATGCTTTTCACATCTAGTCATTTATAATCTAATTAAACCATTAGATCAGGGATTCCCAAACCTTTTTTTCTCAGCTGAAGCCCTTTGAGCTGTTGAGAATATTTTCTTGATGTTAATATTTCAATAATATAACAGCACATCTGCACGTGAACGGTTCTTCTTTGATGTCGGTCACTTGACTTTCATCTTTTTTAGTTTTCTTTAGTATTTTGTCTGTTGTTATTTTGAAGTTTAATATTTAATACATTTTTAGTAAGTGTTTTATTATGATTGTTTTTATTTAAAAAAATAATTTTAAATTTTGTTAATTTGTGTTTTATTTTGATTGCTATTATTTATTTTTGTATTTTTAATTTTATTAAGTGTCTTATTCTGGTTTATTTTATTTTAAAATAATTTATTTCAATTTGACATTTTTATCATTTAATTCATTATTATAAAAAACAGTTTGGGAAGCCATGCAATCAAGAGTAAATGTCTAGGTTACGACTGTAACCTCTGTTCCCTGAGAACGATCGTCGATGACGCTTTGGGGAACGCCTCTGCGTGAACCGGTGTCTGAAACCCTTATCTAATCACTGCAATCCTATTGGCCGGCGACTGCCTATGACATCACTACTAGTGCGACCCGGAAGTAGATAAGGGGCGTGTCAACAACTTATCGTCTGTCAACAACTTATCGTCTGATTGGACTGTTTGGCAGGCATCCCCACAGCATGGCGAAAGACACAGTGTCTCGTTCCCTGGTCTCAGGAAACAGAGATTACAGTCGTAACCTAGACGTGGGAACTCGCACTGAGTCGATTTGACGCTATGGGAACGATACCAATGCCACCATGCTGAGGGGAGTGCATGCCAAATTATGGCTGTGACAAAAACGTCAAAAAACAGCAGTTTCACTGAAATGCCAAAACACTCCCCCTTTAGGTCACATACAGGCTGTCAGTGACAATATCCCCGACTTGGCCACTGCCCAAGCTATAAGCCTCAAAGAGGCCTCCGATACAATGAAGGCCTACCAAGGCCGATCAAAGGCTTGGAACCAACAGCTTCCATGGAAGGGGTTTCTCTAAGGGAATATGGCCAGGGAGTCCGAAAGGAGTCCCGTCCAGTTACTTTCTGAGGGGGACATGAAGTCAACCCCACATGCCACCAGGGAGGCTGACCTGGTCTAATTTACTGACCTAGTCTTGCCAACAACCCGTCTGTTTCCTAAACAGAGTCTCGAACATATTTTGCCTCACTTGTGGAGGTATCCGATAGGGAGGACTGCAGATATTGGCAGTAATTGCTCACAGACCGGATCATAGAGACCGGCATCCTGGAGAGTAGAACTCAGCATAGAGCTTCTTCTAACCCTTGTAAACGAGGGGAGTAACTCTACTCAATCCTGGATCTACACAGTGCTTCAAGGCCAAGTGGAGGCTGGGCACTCTTAAAAGGGACCCTAAAAAGGGGAGCGCCTCCAGCTCTTGGGTTTACATTGCCAACAGGCACTGAGTGTTGCTTTCGTCAACGAAAATGATGACGAAATATTGTCGTCAACGAACCGTTATCACCTGACGAAAACGAGACGAGACTAGACGTAAATGCATGGTCATGTGACGATGACTAAAATACATGTATAATGCAATATCGTTGACGAATAAAAACGAGACTAAATGTGGTTTAAAAAAATAAAAACTATGCTAAAATGTCTCTTCATTTTCGTTGACCAAAACGAGACGAGACGAAATGTTATAACGTCACGACGAATGAGAGAGTTGTGCGTGAACCCATAGCTTTGTCGGCTTTAAATTCTGGATTGCGATCTGGTCACCCGATTATCAGCGAATTTAACAATATATTACTCCATTAGTTATTCTATTAAAATGTCCCATTGATGTATTTGACACATTCATAATCATTACTTTTGCCGGTTCTTTGTGACAGCTGCATGTTATTGGCAGCGTCTCTGGTTACATGAACACGTCACCGCATCAGCACCAGAACATGGAGATTTTATTTTAGAGAATAATCGCACAACCTATTCGATATCCTATAATTAAATAAACTAATCGAATATCCAAAAATCGTGACTCATCCCTGCATGGAATCTCTTGTTTCTTTTCCCAAATCTTCACTCACGTCACGTCTCACCCATTTTCTAAAGGTATTATAAACGTTTCTTGGTTCGCTTTTAATTAGGCCTATTATATTCGTATTCTTTACTGTGGTAAAGTAGAAAAACGCTGTAGGACAGATGGCCTACATTTGTACTTGCATGTCAAATTCTTTTTAACACAGTTTGTGCTTGTTATATAGACATAGGGCGCGTCAAGTTTAGTTGTAAAGCGCGTTTCACACGCGCGGGTGATTTTTAGTTTCACTTTCTCTGGCAGCGCAATCTCAAACATAGCCTAAATATTTCGCCCTTGTGGAGGATAAAATTCGCTCTTCAAACCAATTTACATCAAGTAGAAAACACAAAGATATCATAAAGAGATCGATGGAGATCGATATCTTCGTGTTTTCCTGCGTCCCACATCCCTCTCAAAGCGCAGAGTGTATATCACGCGTCTTTGTGTGGAAATATAAAACGAGTTTTTTTTTAAATAACCCCCCAACCACCGCCGGTAGTTGGTCCATTACCGCGGTGGTAAAAAAAAAACCTGCCACCGTCACAGCCCTAAATATAGGCCTACTAAATAGCCTATAATAAGATAGCCTTGTTTGAAATTCTATATTGACTGGGTTAAATAGAATCACATTACTAAAAAGAGACTAAAATACAATTTTCATTGACTAAAACTAGACTAAAATGTCATCAGTTTTGGTCGACTAAAACTAGACTAGACTAAAAAGAGTATGAATGTGACTAAAACTAATAAAAACTAAAATGACAGCCTGACACAAAGACTAGACTAAAACTAAAATTAAAACAGGCTGCCAAAAACAACACTACTCAGGCCTCCGCCCTTTAGAGCTGAGTATTGTAGCTGGTTTATCCTGCTAGGCCTTAAAATTGAAAAAGGATTTTTTCCGCTGAGCCCCTTGAATAAACTAATTCAAGTCATAAGGCTGAATGTCATTGGCCACTTACTGTGGCCTCTATTCCCTTGGGTTTATTAGAGAATATAAAATCTGTCTTGTAAAAAACACAAGATAATAGGCCTCGACCCTGATACACTCCTCAGGGTCGTCATGCTGATAGTACTCCCCTTGTTAGGGTCATTATTCAGAGTACTTTGCTACCCATAGCTCATGTGATATCACTCTTCACCACCCAGGCTCAGGTAGAGACAGATTAGTTACTCCCTCCCATTTGGGATGGTTGAGTATGCTCCCTTAGAGCCGAAGCACTGCCTGGGCTGACGCCCGTGACATTCGAAGCTGTAGGCCTCACAGTAGGCCTCCTCGATAGTCCGGTAGCGTAAAACTATGCTCCTCTTGCTTTAAAGGTTCGATAGCACTTCTGCTGAGTACAGTGTAGTGTTGTTTTTGGCAGCCTGTTTTAATTTTAGTTTTAGTCTAGTCTTTGTGTCAGGCTGTCATTTTAGTTTTTATTAGTTTTAGTCACATTCATACTCTTTTTAGTCTAGTCTAGTTTTAGTCGACGAAAACTGATGACATTTTAGTCTAGTTTTAGTCAATGAAAATTGTATTTTAGTCTCTTTTTAGTAATGTGATTCTATTTAACCCAGTCAATATAGAATTTCAAACAAGGCTATCTTATTATAGGCTATTTAGTAGGCCTATATTTAGGGCTGTGACGGTGGCAGGTTTTTTTTTTACCACCGCGGTAATGGACCAACTACCGGCGGTGGTTGGGGGGTTATTTTAAAAAAAAAACTGGTTTTATATTTCCACACAAAGACGCGTGATATACACTCTGCGCTTTGAGAGGGATGTGGGACGCAGGAAAACACGAAGATATCGATCTCCATCGATCTCTTTATGATATCTTTGTGTTTTCTACTTGATGTAAATTGGTTTGAAGAGCGAATTTTATCCTCCACAAGGGCGAAATATTTAGGCTATGTTTGAGATTGCGCTGCCAGAGAAAGTGAAACTAAAAATCACCCGCGCGTGTGAAACGCGCTTTACAACTAAACTTGACGCGCCCTATGTCTATATAACAAGCACAAACTGTGTTAAAAAGAATTTGACATGCAAGTACAAATGTAGGCCATCTGTCCTACAGCGTTTTTCTACTTTACCACAGTAAAGAATACGAATATAATAGGCCTAATTAAAAGCGAACCAAGAAACGTTTATAATACCTTTAGAAAATGGGTGAGACGTGACGTGAGTGAAGATTTGGGAAAAGAAACCAGAGATTCCATGCAGGGATGAGTCACGATTTTTGGATATTCGATTAGTTTATTTAATTATAGGATATCGAATAGGTTGTGCGATTATTCTCTAAAATAAAATCTCCATGTTCTGGCGCTGATGCGGTGACGTGTTCATGTAACCAGAGACGCTGCCAATAACATGCAGCTGTCACAAAGAACCGGCAAAAGTAATGATTATGAATGTGTCAAATACATCAATGGGACATTTTAATAGAATAACTAATGGAGTAATATATTGTTAAATTCGCTGATAATCGGGTGACCAGATCGCAATCCAGAATTTAAAGCCGACAAAGCTATGGGTTCACGCACAACTCTCTCATTCGTCGTGACGTTATAACATTTCGTCTCGTCTCGTTTTGGTCAACGAAAATGAAGAGACATTTTAGCATAGTTTTTATTTTTTTAAACCACATTTAGTCTCGTTTTTATTCGTCAACGATATTGCATTATACATGTATTTTAGTCATCGTCACATGACCATGCATTTACGTCTAGTCTCGTCTCGTTTTCGTCAGGTGATAACGGTTCGTTGACGACAATATTTCGTCATCATTTTCGTTGACGAAAGCAACACTAGGCCTGAGCATAATACTTCTTACTTTCTAGAGAGAAAGGCCTGACAACGCCCATGAGATATCTGCATGGGAGGCTTTTTGAAGATAGCCTGCTACCTATGCTATTACACCACTAGCATTTTTACACCTAGTGCAAAAGACTGGCCTTGGCTAGACAACTCTTGTAGTAAGAGGAGGCCAGTACTAGGAAAAACTAGATTTACAGGAATAAATCTCCTGATGGGCTCTAGCTCCGAGGAACCTACACTTAGATACTGAGAGGCTCAAGGCAAGAATGCTTAGCAGACCGCCACCGTTTTCCTAATTACTAAGCCTAAGCCAGATATCGAGGTTGCCCCGTGAGGGGCCGACACACAAATATTACATGACTGAAGTTCAGAGCTATAATCTCAAAACGACTCTCAAATGACTCTCAAAGTGAGAGGAGACCTGCTGCTCAAGTATAAGGTGGCTATCAAGGTGTCCCGACTTGCTTGACTCTGTAGTTATATCTGGAGCTTGACAGAGCGGTGGCCTCAGTAGAAAAAATGATAGGGAGGAAGCCATCTCACACAGAGGGCCCTATCTTGCACCCAGCGCAACTGACTTTGTACAGCGACGCATGTATCATTCCTATTTTGCACCCGCGCACAGCGGACTTTTCCCTCCACAGACGCACGTCGGTAAATTAGGGAATGAACTTGCGCTCCTGGGGGCGGTTCAGCGAAAAGAGGAGGCGTGTTCCGGCGCAAACGTTCCCTGGTGCTATTTTGCAGTTTCAGAAAACAATTCCGCCACTGACCAGGAGAAACCTCGTCTAAAGTCAGTGGCGCGTTGCACATGTTATTCAGATGCTATTTTAAGGGCGCATGCTTGGCCATAATCGTGTGCACAACGCACACACACTTTGCTTCTCTCATCTACACAGAAGCAGTTTTCATTTTTAGAAAATCATACATTATTACAAGGAAAAATATTAACACACGAGGGAAATCATTGTTGTGTCCACGAAGATGTGAAAAACTAGGCATAAATCTAGCTTACACATTTACCCAAATTATCATACGCCTGTTTAACCGAAGCTAATCTGGGTGTGTTTCTCCATCCCCAATGTCACTTCTCTGTGTTTTACGGCCCTGACGAGAACGCCGGTCTCCTCGGCTGTGAACCGCTCCTGGCAAATCCGCCGTTATAATAGCAATCCGCCATGGAACAAGCGCGCCTGCTCTTAAAGGGAATGTGAGATGTCGCTCTGATTGGTTTATTTCACGTAACGACCAAACCACACCTATGAGTAATGAAGCGACTTCAGAAGTTCAGACCAACACATTTTAGATTTGCGTCGGGCGCAAGAGTAATTTATCCCGCCGGTATAAAAGCAACAGCACCCAAGACAACAAAGTTACTTGCGTTTCGCGCTTGATACTTGCGTTTCAGATTGTTAAAATAGGGCCCAGAATGTCTGTTTGATGCTCAGATGAATGGTGGCCTCACTAGAGAATTTTCCATATAATAAATCTAACCTGTTCACTACTACAGATTGGCACTACCCTCTACATAAGCCTGCCGACTCTAACACAAGAGGAGGCCTCTGGGAAGGGTATGCATAGCTTAACTATATATGGGAACTTCAGGGCCTTAATCTCAGCATCCTATAAAAACCCTACCCAACACCCCCATACTACTTTCTAACAGGGAACCGTGGTCTACTGTTCAACCTTACTAAAGACTCTCATAAAGGGAGGAGACCTACAGAGCTCACCCTGCTGCCCATAGAGCGATGGCCTAAACGACATTCACAAATGGAGGCCTATAGCCATAAGAGCTCGAAAGAGCGCATTTACTACCAAACCCGATGCCAGACCCACAGACGGATTCCTAAGTGAAGTTCACAACGTAATTTCAGGAGGAATGAACCCTTCTAAACTTTCAATTAACTGCCGGGGCAAATAAGCAGCCGCTCACCTTGCTCCCCAACTCCACCAACATAATTTAGGCATCTTGCTGCCATACTCATCATCGAAGCATTAGCAGTCCCACTGGAGGGTTTATCTAAGCTCGAGTTGAAGCTGCTTCCTCGAGCCCCTCCACTGCGGACAGCAAGCCAAATACGCTTAACCTTATTAGCTTAAAGATTATATGGGCAAAGGAACTCGTGAAATTGAAGGAATAACTCATCATGGGTCCAGCCTCAGGGTTCAGCCGCAGTGTTATACGGTCCAAATCTGACAGCAGATCAGCCTGGTGTGCTTGCAACACTTTGCCATAGTGTGCAAGGCATCACCAGCCAGACCTGCCGCTGCGTATGCCCTGCCATTTAAGCACGACTTTCTCTTTGATATGGCTTAAAAGGCAGGGCCGGGGCACTTAGTGTCGGTGCCTCTCCAGCCGCAAGACAGTTCGCGAACATCTCGTCAATTGGGGCATCGACACATACCCGTGTTTGCGCATCCCCTCAACATCGGCGTAGTTTGTACGCGGATGGTGATGAATTTTCAATCTCATTGTGTAAATTGGGCAGGAATGGACGTTACATAACACTCACAACTCAGGGGTCTGGGTGGATGTGAGGGTTTGGGTTGTAAATCCTCTTCACTCTCATCAGCATCTCCTGCTCTCTTGGGTTGTTTTTATATCCAGCAGAGCACTGGCTGCCGGATCAGAGAATGTTAGTTCCTGGAGAAGAGGGCAGACGAGAGGGAAATGAGTCAAGGGAAAACTCATAGTTGGCACAGGCAGATCCCTCAGGAACTGATCGTGCGTGCTCTGAGCCCTAGCAATAAACGCACAAGTTGTGTGTGTCATCAGATGTCAAATATCTTAGACATGGATGCACGCATTTCCTGAAGCGTTTTTCACAAGCCTTTTTGATGTTTTCATGTTGAAGCGTACAAACAAGACAGTCCCTTCAGACGATAAGTTGTTGACATGTTCTGTAGGCGCCCCTTATATACTTCCGGGTCGCACTAGTGACGTCATAGGCTGTCGCCGACCAATAGGATTGCAGTGATTAGATCAGGGTTTGAGACACCGGTTCACGCGGAGGCGTTCCCCAAATCGTCATCGACGCAGTGCGAGGGAACCCAGAATTCAGCACACAGATCAGATTTCGAGTTCATGGAAGGCAGATGAGCGCTCACTAGCTTGTGCCTGTTTTCAGACGTCAGTTATCACATCGCAGTGAAGACGGGAAACGTCAGCGGAGGAAGTTCCGACTCTAAAGTGTTTGTGAAGTTATACGGGGAGAAGGGAGACACCAGCAGGATGATGCTCGTGGTTTCCGACAACAACCTGCGCAACTACTTCGAGACGGGACGCGTGGATGTGTTCACCGTCGACACCGCGGACATCGGGCAGGTGTGTGTCGCTGTCATACCACAAACACACACGCATATTAAAGTGCCCATGTTATGCTTTTTGGGATATGACGTGTCATGCAGTGTGAAATATGATGCATTAGAATATAAAGATTCTGATATTAGATTCTGAACTGCGCTCATTAATTCCAGTCTCACGTCCTCTCACGTGATCAAGAGCTGAGATTCAGATATGATAATGAGTGTTTGGTTTCTGACCAATCAGAGCAGAGCAGCTCTCAGAGAGGCGGAGCTTAGAGAGACTGAATCTTCGATCGAAGCGTTTCAGACACTGAGAGAAAAGAGCTGATGCTGCATTGGAGATTATGAGGAAATTTGTGGGGTTTTTTTTACTTTGCATGTAAATCTGTTGTAGGAGACCTTTAGAAGAACATTAGGAAGCTTTAAAATAGCATAATAGGAGCACTTTAAACTCATTAAGATGTTTTTGAATGCAGATCAACCGGCTCCTGATTGGTCACACTAACGAAGGGATGCGTGCCGGCTGGTTTCTGGACAGCGTTCAGATCATGGTTCCCAATCATGGGAATCACTACATGTTCCCAAGTCACCGCTGGCTGTGCCGAGACGAGGCTGATGGGAAGACGGAGGTGGAGATTTACCCCAGTGAAATACTGGAGCTCGAACAATGTAAACACTCACGCTGTCGCGGTTTCGTTCAGTTTTACACTTTTATGATTTAATCCGCTTTAGGGGCGCCTTTCAAATCATCAATAACAATATTAAAAATAAATAACAATGCCAATAAACCATAATAAGGGGAAAGCAACAATAAGTTGCATTTTATTTTTATATATTTAATTGATAAATTACCCATTTTAATTTTATTAATTTTATTTATCTCATAAATTTTTAGTAAGTGTTTTATTTTTATTTATTTAATTTTAAAATTATTTAATTTACATTTTTATGACTTTTAATAAGTCATTTTAATAAGTGTTCAAATCAAAATGATTTGTTTGTATTTTAAAATTACCCAATTGTACATTTAGATTTAATATTTGTTTTAGTGTTTTATTTTGATTAATTAAATCATAGAAAATGTAAAATACAGAATTTAAAAATGAAATCAATTTCAGAGGAAATCAAGCGTTTTATTTTAATTTATTTTATTTTAAAATTATTTATTTCAGTTTCATATTTTGTTTAGATACATTTTTAGTAAGTGTTATATTTTGGTTGATTTTATTTTACATTTTTATTATTTAAGTGTTTTATTTGAATTAATTTTAAAATGATTCATTTCAATTTCATTTTTTTATTATTTCTTTAATTTTTAGTAATTGTCCAATTTTGATTAAGTTATTTTTTTATCATTTATGTTACAAATTTAACGATTTAATTAATTTGAGTACGTTTTATTTTGATTGATTTTATTAGTTTAGTTATTTTTTTTTATTTATTATAATTATTCACATTTTTATGGTTTAATTAATGTATCATATG
>NC_138240.1:858741-926241 GCF_964197995.2 Scardinius erythrophthalmus | reverse complement strand
GCTGCTTTGACACACAGGAGGACATGTTCTCCATCACAGCCGTGGATCTCGGGACGCTGAAGAAACTGAGGATCCGGCACGATAACAGCCATCAGTCGGCCTGGTACCTGGACCGGGTGGAGATCGTGGACACTAAAGACGACACCACGTGAGTTCAGCCACGCGTCCAATTATTCATGAGTCTATTGTGTTGAAGCGCTAGTTGTGACACGCACCGGCACGATCAGGGTTTGAAATGAACTTTTTCACTCACCGGCCAATTTGGCTACTAAATGTTTAAGTTACCGGCCATTCAGAACTTCTACTAGCCAAAAAATAAATAAAAGAAATTAAACCGATATAAACTTAGCTTCAGTTTGAGCGCAGAGCATTATGGGATACAGTGTAGTGCACAGTATGCCTTTTTGTGTAAATAATATTATTTTAACTTTACTGTTATATATGAAGTATGAAAGTATTTATTCATATTTTTGAATTGACTTTTATGTATTTTCAAAATATTATATATATATTATATATATATATATGTGTGTGTGTGTGTGTGTGTGTGTGTGTGTGTAGTCTATAAATATACATAGTATATATACATTAATTTGTTACTCAAACAAAATCCTGTCATCCAGCATCTCCTCCTTTCCTCTTTCATCCTTTTCACCAAAAATGTGTTTTATGTGGAAAGATTAATACAGTACAAAGAACATCAAAAAGAATTTAGGATGTTGGAAAAGAACATATCTAAGCCAGATATGAGCAGATTCTGCAATACGCTGTATTTAATATATCATGATAACTCACAAGTATTTGCACTAAATCTGTGCAGATTTGGCTTACACAAACTTTCCCAGTAAAGTAAGTAAACACGCCAAATTGGCTTGTTATCTGACAGCATTTCCCGCCACAGTTGATTTTTACCTGCATTTGGCGGGTTTCCGGGTGTTAACCCCTGGTCACGATACACAGAACGGCCATGAACGCGTCTCACAGCTTCATATCGGGTTACGCTGCAGGTATTACTTCCCCTGTAATCGCTGGTTAGCGGTTGATGAAGATGATGGTCAGATTGCCCGAGAGCTCGTCCCTGTGGATGAGGCCTTCATGAGGAAGGACGAGGATGAGGAGGAGTCCGGGGCCACACTGGGATTGGAGCAGAAAGGTGAAAGGAACAGTTTTTTGGCTTTACTAATGCATTATTCTCCTCATATTCTCCATTGTTGCGGCTCCTCTCTTCCCAGTCTGTCAGTAACGCTCTGTTTACTTCCTGTCTCTATGAAGCCCCTCCTTCTGAAAAGCACACTGTGCTCTGATTGGTCGGCTGGATCAGTGTGTTGTGATTGGTCGAGCGCTTCGAGTGTGTTTGGGAAATGTCCCGCCCCTAATTACCATAACCGCCAGTTTAACACACTACTAACTAACTCAAACAGGCTCCGCCCCTTTATTCTGCGTATTAATTATTTAAATGAGGAATATTGTGACGTGTTCATTCCCAGAAGAAAAATCAAGATATTTGTTTTTGGAAAACTAGACAGAAATCATATTTATCAACTGGAAATATAATTAACTGTAATCAGTTTTGTCTATCTGACTAAAGTGATCATTATTTATTTTTTTATTTCTTCTCCGTATTTTTTGTTTGTAGCGATGTCGACAACATACACGCTGAGGATCAAGACAGGAGAGAAGAAACACGCAGGAACAGACGCCAATGTGTTTGCGATCCTGTTTGGAGAGAATGACGACACAGGTGACGAAACACACACTTCTGTTAAATACTGAAACTGTTCCTCACACCGTCCTCTGATCATTTAAATGTCTTTTCTCGGTTTCTTCTCACATTAAATGAACAGGAATCATCAACCTGAAAGCCTCTAAATCACACAAAAACAAGTTTGAGAAGGGAATGATCGACGAGTTCACCGTGGAGGCCGTAGATCTGGGAGAACTCCAGAAACTGAGAATCGGCCATGATGAAGGAGGTGAGTGACACGTGAGCGAAAACACATGATGGTGTGTTCATGTCATGTCGGAAAGATTGTGTTTACGAGTTGATCGCACACGAACTACACCGCAAAGTCGGAAATACCAGTGGGAAGCTTGGGATTTATGACTTTACAAGGTTTAGTGAGAAACGTGTGTTACTTGTAGGTTTTTAACAAATTACATTCTCAGGCTTTTTTATTTACAACAAAATAAACGAATTGTCTGCGCAAAATATAATAGCAGTGCATCAATATAATATGTAACGATAAAGTTTGCAGTGGCTTCATAAGTTAATTAAAACATAAAAAAGCAAAACACACCTGATGCACATTCTTTGTTCTTCATTTTCTAGAGGTAGAGTTGGAAAAACTTGTGTAGTTATTAAAAGAAGTCCTATTACGCCCTTTTACAGTCTTGATTTTGTTTTTGTGGTGTACTAGAATATGTTTTCATGCTTGATTGTTTCAAAAAACGTTTACATTATTACAGCTCCTCTCTCCCCAGTCTGGTTGAACGCGTCATTTTCGATGAAGTACGAAATACCAAATGTGCTGTGATTGGTTAGCTGACCCAGTGTGTTGTGATTGACAGCGCTTAGCGTGTGTTCGGGAAATGTCCCGCCCCTTCATAACCACAAGCTCTACTCAGATGTAAATGTTAACCATGGCGTCAATTCCAAACCATTTCGAGCCCGATTCAGACCCTGACAATGTTAACAAACAAGAGGATCGTGCTGAACGGATTTGAAGCACGGATTTCACAGGACGTTTCAGAGTGGTATGGTTTTTTTTAATGTAATTTTCTTACAGAAATATAAGAAAGATATAGAAATATCTAATATTTCTTTAATGCTATCCACCATTTAATCATATTTGTCGGAAAACTATGCTAATACAAACAGTAATCACAAAATTATGGTTAATTTTCCTAAGGGCCGGTGAACATTCTTACAAAATCTCCAGTAAACACTACATCAATACTGTAATGTTAGTTAGCAGGCGAGCGGTGTTCGTTTATATCATAGTTATAGTAGCAACTACATAAAGCTTATAATTGAAACTGTTAATAGAAAACACAACTACAATTAATAAGCCATACTTACACGTTTTGATCCATAAACGACAGATTGTCCCGACAAAATGTGAATGGCTCCGTCTCTCAGGAAAAGCTTTTGTTCGTATAGCCTGATATACTCTCTTCTGGAAGCTGTTCTCTATAAAATGTGCAGCGCACAGACAAACGTTAAGGTCATAATGTTCAGGAACAGTGTTCAAAATATATTTTAACCTCTAAATTCATCAGCCTTAAGTTAGGGCAAACTTTTTTGGCCTCACCTCTGTGTTCCTGGGGGCGGGGTTTATGTAAATTTTAAGGTTTGTGATGTCACCAACACAGGAAGAAGCTCGTTGTAGTCTCTACCAGCCGTTTCTTGTAGTCCTTAAAGAGCGATTTCTGTAAAAGAATATCTCCCTTTGCATTAAACTTTGAGTGTCGTAATTTTGCAGATGTTGTTTATGCTCAAACAGCAACATTACCACATTACAAGTGAAATCATAACCAAGGAGCCCTTTAAGAGAAGGTGCTCTGTCATCTTGTCCAACTTCCCAACTCGTAAATACGAACCTCCCAGCAGGACTTGAGGAGAGAGTGACAGCTGGGACTGAATCAGACAGGATTCACTCGACTGCTTGCTAACCGTTCGTCACCCGTCTGGTGTTAGTTTGCCTGGCAACTTTACAGAAACGCTCTTAATGGCCACTGTTGTTCTTGTTGTACATCATCAACACACAGGAAATACATCACAAATGAACCTTTAACATTCCTAGACAACAGTGAGGAGAAACTGAGATCAAATTAAGACTTTAAACTGAAGATATCATCTGAAATATTATGTGTATGTACCCGTTATATTTGCTCTGACTGGTCTTCCATCTGCATCTTAAATGCACTTTAACAAATGTCAAGTCAAGTCACATTTATTTACACAGCGTTTTTTACAATACAGAGTGTTTCAAAGCAGCTTTACAGAGATAACAGGAAAATAATGCAACAAAGTTTGTTTCTAGAAGAAAATAGCGTCACAGTCCAGCTTGAGTAAGTTCAGTGATGGTTCATTTCAATGCAGGAGATTAATAATATTGTTTAATATACAGTATAAAATTAAATGAAATAGTGCTTTTATATATACATATTACTCTTTGCACTTCAGGCTAAAGCATGACTGGAGTATCCCGGGAACATGCCGGCCGGTATCACGGATGTGTGTGTTTTTCAGGAGGCTCGGCGGGTTGGTTCCTGGACTGGGTGGAGATTGACGCTCCTTCTCAAGGACAGAGACTTCGCTTCCCATGCGGACGCTGGCTGGACCGAGGAGAAGATGACGGAGCCATCGTCCGAGATCTGTATCCCGCCGAGCTGCAGACTGAGCTTTACACGCCATGTAAGAGACGAGAAAGAGATTCATTTACTCGTCCTATGCTTCCATTAACACTGTTTAGCTGATTAGAAACTAGAGGTGTAATGATTCATGTCACAGTTCGATACATATCACGATACTGAACTCACAATACGATATTATTGTGATACTCTGAGACATATGATAAAAGGGTAAAAAAAATTAACTGTTGATTAAAATGCTAGATTTGGTGTTACATTGGGTGTGTAAATTAATAGGTTTGGACTTGGAGCTGGAAACCCAATGCACAGGACAATAGAGACACCAGAATAACAATATTCACGATTCTGAAGCTGAAAACAGAATTATTCCCCCATTGCATTATTATACATTATAATCAATGTTATATATAGTAGTTTAATGTAGTTCTGACACTAAAACTCTGTGAACTGTGAATTTTGTCTCACACAGTAATTTTTATTTTGGGTGAACTATCCACGATACATGTTGCATTTTTGTATTGCGATATATTGTGACACGATATATTGTTACATCTCTATTAGAAACAGATGCACTGCAAAAAATGACTTTCTTATAGGATTGGGTATCATTTGAATTTTAATGATTCCGATTTCGATTCTGCTTATCGATTCTTATCGATTCCTAATTTCGATTCCAATATGGTTATAAAAACCCTAAGATATCAATCACATTTAGTCTTATTGCAAAGCATTAAATTGTAGCTGAATATCATGAACAAAAATCAACAGGCTAAAAACACTTACAACTTTTGAACTTTTTTTTTTTTTTTTCAAAAAAACTAGCTGAACTAAAACACATTTAAAGCATTATTTAAGACAAGTAAACACTCAGTAATTAAAAAAGAACAAATAAAAAATTAGCATTCGCAACAAATAAATACAGCTGAACAAATATACGATTGAAATGAAGTGTTTTAAGATTTTCAGGTATTCCGGTACAGAAACTGTAATCAAATGAAAAAATAACACTGCACTTCATAAATAAAATATACATTACAATAGTTACATAAGTTATTCAGTCAAGAACGAGTTCTTTTCTCTTTGTCTTTTGTTGTTTGATTAGTGTTACTATAGAGACGGCAGCAGGAATATTAGTGTTACTGTGTTACTATAGATACGGCAGCAGGAATATTAGTGTTGCTGTGTTACTATAGAGACGGCAGCAGGAATATTAGTGTTACTGTGTTACTATAGAGACGGCAGCAGGAATATTAGTGTTACTGTGTTACTATAGAGACGGCAGCAGGAATATTAGTGTTGCTGTGTTACTATAGAGACGGCAGCAGGAATATTAGTGTTGCTGTGTTACTATAGAGACGGCAGCAGGAATATTAGTGTTACTGTGTTACTATAGAGACGGCAGCAGGAATATTAGTGTTGCTGTGTTACTATAGAGACGGCAGCAGGAATATTAGTGTTGCTGTGTTACTATAGAGACGGCAGCAGGAATATTAGTGTTACTGTGTTACTATAGATACGGCAGCAGGAATATTAGTGTTGCTGTGTTACTATAGAGACGGCAGCAGGAATATTAGTGTTACTGTGTTACTATAGAGACGGCAGCAGGAATATTAGTGTTGCTGTGTTACTATAGAGACGGCAGCAGGAATATTAGTGTTGCTGTGTTACTATAGAGACGGCAGCAGGAATATTAGTGTTACTGTGTTACTATAGAGACGGCAGCAGGAATATTAGTGTTGCTGTGTTACTATAGAGACGGCAGCAGGAATATTAGTGTTGCTGTGTTACTATAGAGACGGCAGCAGGAATATTAGTGTTACTGTGTTACTATAGAGACGGCAGCAGGAATATTAGTGTTACTGTGTTACTATAGAGACGGCAGCAGGAATATTAGTGTTACTGTGTTACTATAGAGACGGCAGCAGGAATATTAGTGTTGCTGTGTTACTATAGAGACGGCAGCAGGAATATTAGTGTTGCTGTGTTACTATAGAGACGGCAGCAGGAATATTAGTGTTGCTGTGTTACTGTAGAGACGGCAGCAGGAATATTAGTGTTGCTGTGTTACTATAGAGACGGCAGCAGGAATATTAGTGTTGCTGTGTTACTGTAGAGACGGCAGCAGGAATATTAGGCTGCTGTCTCTTTAAGAGCTGCACGGATCCAATATACTGATACACGCGCCTGCAGCACAGAAAACATTTGAATGGTTTAAAACCACATTAAGAGCACATTTTCTGTGAGTTGTCTAGCGCTTGAATGGTTTAAAGTCATATTGAAATGCACACAAAGGAGTCGATAAGAGGAATCGAAATTTTAATTTTACAACAAGTATCCGATTCCTGACCTCAAGTATTGGATTCTAGAATTGAAATCGATTTTCGATTCCCAACCCTACTTTCTTCCTCAGTGTTTCTGTCTTGTTTTCCAGCACAAATATCTAAACATTCCTAAATCAAGATGCATTGACTGAAGATATTAAGTCTGAAAAATGAATAAATAGATTTATTTGAATATGTGTTTTGTTCACCCTGTCCTTCACCTGTAGTCGTTCCCTATGAGATAACCACCTTCACGAGCGACGTCTTCGCCGCGGGGACGGATGCGAACGTCTTCATAGTCCTGTACGGTCAGAAGGGCCTAGCAACGCAGCAGAAGTACCTGTGCGTCAACAAGAGAGAGAGACGCTTGGCATTTGAGAGATCAGCAGAAGACATGTTCATAGTGGAGGTGAGCGTCTACCTTCAGTGTTAAAGTTGAGCTGGTCTTTTCTCCTCTATTGTGTCGTATATCCGAGTGAAACGCGGAACAAGAACAAATGTGGGCGGGGCTTGATTGTGTCTGTGGGGAATTGATTGGATGGTTGCGGTTTGCTATTGGTGGATCTCATGTGAGTGAATCACATGATGCACCACATCATCAGAGAAGAGAAGAGATGCTGCAAGAGGAAGTTATTCTGATTCAAGATTACCAGGAACATGAATTTAACACAATAATTATGATGTGCACGGATAAATAATTTATAGTAAATACCAGTAATATACCATAAATACTACCCTGAGCACCCTACTGCATAGCAACTCCTTAGCAGCCACATAGAAACACACTAGCAACCACCCCAGTACCCTAGCAAACACATAGCAACACCCTAGCAACCACTCAGAATACCTAGCAACCGCATAGCAACACCCTAGCAACCTCATAGCAACACCCTAGCAACCACTCACCTAGAAACCACTCAGAATACCTGGGCAACCACATAGCAACACCCTAGCAACCACTCAAAATACCTTAGCAACCTTGGCCACCACCCAAAGTACCCTAGCAAGCGCATAGCAACACCCTAGCAACCACTCACCTAGCAACCACTCAGAATAACTTAGCAACCGCATAGAAACACCCTAGCAACCACTCAGAATACCTTAGCAACCTTAGCCACCACCCCAAGTACCCTAGCAAACGCATAGCAACAGCCTAGCAACCACTCAGAATACCTAGCAACCGCATAGCAACACCCTAGCAACCACTCACCTAGCAACCACTCAGAATACCTTAGCAACCGCATAGCAACACCCTAGCAACCACTCAGAATACCTTAGCAACTGGATAGCAACACCATAGCCACCACCCCAAGTACCCTAGCAACCGCATAGCAACACCCTAGATACCACCCAGAGCACCCTTCTAAACATATAGCAACACCCTAGCCACCACCCTAGCATCTATCTATCTCTTAAAATTCTGCCTTTTGAAACTTCTACTTAAGTAAAAATAAAACTACTTCAAACTTTCTGGCTGCTTTCTCAAGCCAACTTAAAGCTTCTCTACAAACTTTTTTTTTATCTAGTTGTCCATTATGATTAAGTCTCAGTCGGTGTTGTTCTGTCTCTCTCTGTGAAGCTGGAAGACATTGGAGACATCATCGAGAAGATCCGCATCGGACATGATAACAAAGGGACGAACCCCGGCTGGCATCTGGACAGAGTGGAAATCAGAAGACTTTTAAGAAAAGGAAAGGTAACTTAAGTTAGGCTAGTATTAGAGAAGTATTAGAGAAGATCAGCGTTGTGAGCGGTGTGTTTGTCCAGGGTTCGGAGACCACCATCTTCCCCTGTGAGCGCTGGCTGGCCCGGTCCGAGGACGACGGAGAGACGGTGAGAGAGCTGGTGCCGTCGGACATCATCACGGAGAAGCTTCTGAGAGACGGCACGCTCAAACACAGCGAGATCGAGGTGGAGGATGCTCTCGAGAGTACGTCATCACTGACACCAGAGAATGTCTAATAAAGGGAGAACTTCCACTCTCAGTAAACTTCCGGCTTCTGAACTGGTTGCAGTTCCACTCTGGCTCCACATGAGGGCGCTCACAGGACGAGTGCAGAGTGAATGGAGGTCTATGGCGCTATACCCTTCAAAATCCACTTTTCTCAGGATATAATTTTTTGTCTAGTAATTTGAATGGTGTATTCGAAAGGAGATGCAAAGAAATTACACATTGCTGGGTGTTCGATTTTTTAGAGTCACTTATTTGCTTTAAAAAGTCTTTTAAAATGTCAATGACGTCACACACATCGTACGACCAGAGATACTGCTTTACGGCAATCCTTCAGTCACTTTGGTACTTTCAGCTCTGCACTTTCTTTTCTCTCGAGGCATCGACAACACAGCTGACATAGGTAAACACACAACACAGCTGACACAGGGAAACACACAACACAGCTGACACAGGTAGACACACAACACAGCTGACACAGGTAAACACACAACACAGCTGACACAGGTAAACACACAACACAGCTGACACAAGTAAATACACAACACAGCTGACACAGGTAAACACAACACAGCTGACACAGGTAAATACACAACACAGCTGACACAGGTAAACACACAACACAGCTGACACAGGTAAACACACAACACAGCTGACACAGGTAAACACACAACACAGCTGACACAGGGAAACACACAACACAGCTGACACAGGTAAACACACAACACAGCTGACACAGGTAAACACACAACACAGCTGACACAGGTAAACACACAACACAGCTGACACAGGGAAACACAACACAGCTGACACAGGCAAACACACAACACAGCTGACACAGGCAAACACACAACACAGCTGACACAGGCAAACACACAACACAGCTGACACAGGTAAACACACAATACAGCTGACACAGGTAAACACACAGCTGACACAGGTAAACACACAGCTGACACAGGTAAACACACAACACAGCTGACACAGGCAAACACACAACACAGCTGACACATGTAAACACACAACACAGCTGACACTGGTAAACACACAGCTGACACTGGTAAACACACAACACAGCTGACACAGGTAAACACACAACACAGCTGACACAGGTAAACACACAACACAGCTGACACAGGCAAACACACAACACAGCTGACACAGGTAAACACACAACACAGCTGACACAGGTAAACACACAACACAGCTGACACTGGTAAACACACAGCTGACACTGGTAAACACACAACACAGCTGACAATGGTAAACACACAACACAGCTGACACAGGCAAACACACAACACAGCTGACACAGGCAAACACACCACACAGCTGACACAGGCAAACACGCAACACAGCTGACACTGGTAAACACGCAACACAGCTGACACAGTCAAACACACAACACAGCTGACACAGGTAAACACACAACACAGCTGACACAGGCAAACACACAACACAGCTGACACAGGTAAACACACAACACAGCTGACACAGGTAAATACACAACACAGCTGACACAGGCAAACACACAACACAGCTGACACAGGTAAACACACAACACAGCTGACACAAGTAAATACACAACACAGCTGACACAGGTAAACACAACACAGCTGACACAGGTAAATACACAACACAGCTGACAGGCAAACACACAACACAACTGACACAGGTAAACACACAACACAGCTGACACAGGCAAACACACAACACAGCTGACACAGGTAAACACACAACACAGCTGACACTGGTAAACACACAGCTGACACTGGTAAACACACAACACAGCTGACACTGGTAAACACACAACACAGCTGACACAGGTAAACACACAACACAGCTGACACAGGTAAACACACAACACAGCTGACACTGGTAAACACACAGCTGACACTGGTAAACACACAACACAGCTTACACTGGTAAACACACAACACAGCTGACACAGGTAAACACACAACACAGCTGACACAGGCAAACACACCACACAGCTGACACAGCCAAACACGCAACACAGCTGACACTGGTAAACACACAACACAGCTGACACTGGTAAACACACAGCTGACACTGGTAAACACACAACACAGCTGACACTGGTAAACACACAACACAGCTGACACAGGTAAACACACAACACAGCTGACACAGGCAAACACACCACACAGCTGACACAGGCAAACACGCAACACAGCTGACACAGGTAAACACACAACACAGCTGACACAGGTAAACACACAACACAGCTGACACAGGTAAACACACAACACAGCTGACACAGGTAAACACACAGCTGACACTGGTAAACACACAACACAGCTGACACAGGTAAACACACAACACAGCTGACACAGGTAAACACACAACACAGCTGACACTGGTAAACACACAACACAGCTGACACTGGTAAACACACAACACAGCTGACACTGGTAAACACACAACACAGCTGACACAGGCAAACACGCAACACAGCTGACACAGGTAAACACACAACACAGCTGACACAGGTAAACACACAGCTGACACTGGTAAACACACAACACAGCTGACACAGGCAAACACACAACACAGCTGACACAGGTAAACACACAACACAGCTGACACAGGTAAACACACAACACAGCTGACACAGATAAACACACAACACAGCTGACACAGGTAAACACACAGCTGACACTGGTAAACACGCAACACAGCTGACACAGGTAAACACACAACACAGCTGACACTGGTAAACACACAACACAGCTGACACAGGTAAACACACAACACAGCTGACACAGGTAAACACACAACACAGCTGACACAGGTAAACACAACACAGCTGACACAGGTAAACACACAACTGACACTGGTAAACACGCAACACAGCTGACACAGGTAAACACACAACACAGCTGACACAGGCAAACACGCAACACAGCTGACACAGGTAAACACACAACTGACACTGGTAAACACGCAACACAGCTGACACAGGTAAACACACAACACAGCTGACACAGGCAAACACGCAACACAGCTGACACAGGTAAACACACAGCTGACACTGGTAAACACGCAACACAGCTGACACAGGTAAACACACAACACAGCTGACACAGGCAAACACACAACACAGCTGACACAGGGAAACACACGTGCTAGAAGAGCTTTAGTTTTGTTGTTTTAAAAGACCATCAAGCGGTATTTCTGGTCGTAATCAGTCCTTCACTGACCAATCAGCGTTCATTAGCAGAATGCTAGCGTGTTATGAGCAACAACAACTCAACCTGTAAGAAATCGAAAGGACATAAGTACTCGTTCATTCAATTTTCGACCTATACCCCATGTTGAACTTGCAAAACCTACAATCAAATCTGAGATTTCTCAACGGCAATCGGGTGAAAGAGACACATTTAGCCGTCTAGCTCCATAGATTCCCATTCATTCTGCACTCATGGGCGATCGCCCCCAGTGGAACTCTGGTGGAACTACAACCAAAATTCGGTACAATAGGACTTAATAGGGAGTGTCCAGGCTCTCCGTAGACGGGCTCTGGTGCCGCACAAGTGCTGAAAAGTGAAGCCGAAGCGTCTCGATCGCCCCCTGGTGGCTGGTCCCAGTATAAGTCATAAGCCCCGCCCTCACAATGTAGTCTAATGGGACGCGATGGAAACTAAATCAAATTACACTTCAAATAAGTTTTTTCCAAAGATGTTTTCTGTCATGTAGTTTTTATCATGCTGGTTTAAGTTTAAAGTCCCCGTGAACCGGAAGTTGCAAACGACTTTTCTCCAGTGTTATGACGTATTTCCCAGTGAAACGGAATATTGAACAGAGGGCAGGGTTTTACTCTAGCGCTCCTCCTCTCCATCTCTGCTCATAGCAGACTAACGGTTTGAGGGGAGTGGTTACGCGTTGCCCAAACCAATTCCTCAAACCTACGTCATCGGAGAAGGTCCTCCAATGCAGAGGGGAGGGGCATTTTCAGATTTTGATTAAAGATTACCATGGTAAAAAATTTTTTTTTTTAATATTTTCTTGCACGGATTAATTGTTCGCCACAAGACTAGTAATATGCGCTAACAAAGTAAATAGGGTCAATTTTGATTTCATGGGGACTTTAAGTCTTTTTAGAAATAAGTTTGGTCTTAATTAGTTATTTGATTCTATAAAAATGGGAATGTAACGTCATGATTGACAGCTGTGATTGACAGCTCCTCTTAAGGAAGTAGTCACTGAGGCTGAGTTACTGTGTTACTGAGACAGAATGTTCATCTCTAACGCACCAGCGCTGATGTGTGTGTGTGTGTGTGTGTGTGTTCTGCCTCTCTCTTCAGCTCACACATACACAGTAACGGTGAGAACGGGTGACATGTACGGCGCCGGAACCGATGCTAACGTCTTCCTGACGGTGTACGGGGATCTGGGAGACACCGGAGAACGAAAGCTCAGCAAGTCTGAGAGCAGCAGTAACAAGTTTGAGAGAGGAGCCGTGAGTTCTGAACTCACACAGTTATTATTCATAATCTGGTCAAGATTTTGCAGTCATACGGCGTAGTCGTGCCTGGAGTCGACTGTTTTATTTGCGATAATAATGCAATGAAACATGACAGAATAATTTTTGTCCGGACTGTCATACAAAGAAATGATGAACACATGCAAAAACAATGCAGAGCACCAATGAAATATTAATAACTGATTATGTTGTAGTCAGTGTTTGCTTTATGTTTCAAATGCTTTTTTTTTGCACAGTGAAATAAAACCTGAAGCTGTAGTTTGCCAAATAATATTGTCAGATAAATACCTTAACCAAGTTTAGTGTTTTGGTCTTTCCTCATATTTAAAATTTATATAAAAAATATATATAAAATATGTCCTCATATTTTCATGGTTTGATCGAATTTTTAGGGTCATTAAAAACAAATATTCCCACATAGCTTTTCACACACACACACACACACACACACACACACACACACACACACACACACACACACACACACACACACACACACACACACACACACAGACACACACACTCTCTCTCTCTCTCTCTCTCTCTCTCTCTCACACACACACACACACACACACACACACACACACACACACACACACACACACACATAAATATCTAAACACAGATACATTTACTGGAGAAGCAAAATGACTGAAGATATTAAGACTGGAGTGAGTTTGTGTTTAAAACAAGAACAAATATCTGACAATGGAGTCAGAAAAATAATCTTGTTTTCACTTTGAATTAAGTTTATATTTCTGACTCCATTAACAGATATTTGTTCTTGTTTTAACTCATTTTGATTCATTATCCAGTCTTAACATCTTCAGTGATTTCGCTTCTCCATCCAGTAAATGTCTCTTGATTTGAGAATGTTCAGATGTTCGTGCTGGAAAACGAGTCAGAAACACTGAGGACGAACCTCATGTTTTGCGGTTTGGTGAACATGTTTTAGAGAAGACTCTGAATAAAGGTTTTCCAGCTGAGAATCATCATGGCTCCAGATTCACTCAGTTGTGTGTGTGTATAGGTGGACAAGTTCAGCATTGAGGCAGTGGATCTGGGTCTGGTGTTTAAGATCCGGATCCGACACGACGACTCCGGGGCCGGGGCCGACTGGTACCTGGATCAGGTGGAGCTGGTGGACACGGACACGGAAGAGGTTTACATGTTCCTGTGCGAACGCTGGCTCTCCAGGAAGAAGGAGGATAAGCGCATCGAGAGGACCTTCTTCATCAAGGTGTGATTCACATTCTTTATTAATCACACCGAGACCAAACACATCATCACAAGCTCAGATTCTGATGGATTATCACCCACACTAACAAAACCACAAATCATCTGTGAAGTGTTACCGATTTTACCTGTTTCATTACCGGTTCTATAGTAAAAAAATATTGTTTTATTACCGTTTTATTGTATAGTAAGGTTCCATTAGTGGCCGTTTAGTTAATGCATTAACATTAATGAATGATGATCAATACATTTATTACAGTATTTATTAATCTTTGTAAACATTAGTCAATAAAAAAACAGCTGTCAGCTCAGGGTTATTATTGCTCAGATTCTGCTTTTCTTACTCAGTATTTTTGTCTTGTTTCCAGTCCAGATATCTAAAAATTCTTCAATCAAGATGCATTTACTAGAAGAGTAAAATGCCATAAGATATTAAGTCTTGTTTTAAGCAAAAACTCACTTAATTTTTCTAGAAAACAAGCAAAATGATCTGCCAATGGGGTCAGAAAAATAATCTTGTTTCTGTTTGAATTAACATTACTTTTCTCACCCCATTGGCAGATTATTTTGCTTGTTTTAAGCAACAACTCTCTTAATTTGGATTTAAATCCCTAGAAAACAGGACATAATATCTTATGTCATTTTACTCATCTAGTAAATGCATCTTGATTTAAGAATTTCTATATATTTGGACTGGAAACAAGACAAAAATACAAGTAAGTAAAGCATTTTTTGCATTGTACCCACACTAAGCGTACGTTTACACGACAATGATGTGCTCAAAATGGAGAAGTTTTTCCTTTGAGTTTTCCGCGTACAGACGAAACCATTGTTAAATGACACCATAATTAAAAAGAAATGAGTGAATGATTAACAAAAGACAAAAACTCGGCTTGTACTTCATCCAAAACAAAGTCTTTATGGAGCCTCTGAGTGAAAATCTTTTTTCTTTTTTTTTTTTACATGTAAAACACGTCTTTAATCCACACATCGCGATTGTATATCCAGGGCTACGAGGGCGAGAGGAACCCTCAGAACGTGAAGAAGAGCATGCAGAACTCTAAAGCAGGACTGGACGGCAACATGAACAAGAAGAAGAAGAAGAAGAAGGCTGTGATTATGGACGAGGGTCCGAGTGAGTTCATGCACTTGTTTCTCTGCCGTCTCTGAAGTGTGTGTGCAACTCTCAGACCAAGGGCGTAGAACGACATGTCCTTACCAATATTCAGCGATACTGAATTGTCACAATGAATTAACAATTAACTTTTCTGTTAACCCACATGCTTTTTAATCTTCACTATTACTTCAGTGCAAATGAACAAGTGCACCGTTATTTGTTGTGTAGTGACGTTTGTTAAAGTGAGCCAGATATAAGCAGATTCTGCGCAATACGCTGTATTTAATATATCATGATGACTCAAGAGTATTTGTGCTAAATCTGCACAGATTTGTCTTAAACGAAGACAAAGTGTGTAATTTGACAGGGTTACTTGCCACAGTTGATTGTTACCTGCATTGGCGGCTTGGCGGGTGTTAATTTCAAACCCTGTATATATTTATCTCATTATATTTAAATGTAACCAATGTTGTTGTAATTTTGGAAACATCTGAAATGGGTCATACCATTGACATTCCCAGAGAAGTAAATGCGTAAGAAATCTGTGCTCTTTCAAGTAAAGTAAGTGTTTGAAACATAGCCTACGTGCACAGTTTAGTTTAATGAGAAAGTAAAACAACACAGTAAAGGTAAATCTCTGTTAGACTGCCTCCTTGTCATCTTTACCTTTAACTTATAACATTACAGAATTGATTAACAAATTCAATTCAGTTCAATAACAGGTTCAATGTTGCAAATTTCATCAATTATGAAACAAATTCAATGTTCTTTTTTCATCCCAAAAAGGGGCAAATTTGACACGCTGTAATAAATCATCTGGTATTTTGAACTGAAATTTCACAGACACATTCTGAGGACACCATAGATTTATATTACATCTTGTGAAAAGGGGCGTAATATGTCGGCTTTAATGTCAATCCCTAAATAAAGTTTTCTCTTCTGCTTTTATGTCCCCACCAATGTCCAAATGAAATCTTCATCCTTGCCTCAGACGCTGTGTGTTGTTGTTTCGACAGTGATCCCGTACCACTTCACGGTGTCGACGGGAGCCGATCGCGACGCCAGCACCAGCAGTCGGGTCTACGTGATCATCATGGGACCCAGCGATCTGGAGACGGAGCGGATCTGGCTGGATCTGCCCGACGGGAAGAAGTGCTTCGCCAGCGGAGGAATGGAGCATTTCATGAGCTACGGACTCGACGTGGGCGAGATCAAGAGAGTCGAGGTGAGACTCGGTCACAGTAACATTATTATGATTACCTTTATTGTGTCTAAGAGTCTCTTCTGTATCAAAAATACAGGAAAAACAGTGAATTATTATTGCAATGTAAAATAGCTGTTTTCTAATAAATATTACAAGTTATTTCTACAGCGCTTTATACAATACAGGTTGATTCAAAGCAGCTTCAACAGGAAAATAACAGCGTTAATGTTGTTCATTAATTATCAAACAAATTCAATTCTGTTCAGTAACGGGTCAATGTTGCAAAATTAATCAATTATCAAACAAATTCAATTCTGTTCAATAACAGGGTCGATGTTGCAAAATTCATTAATTATCAAACAAATTCAATTCTGTTCAGTAACGGGTCAATGTTGCAAAATTCATCAATTATCAAGCAAATTCAATTTTGTTCAATAACATGGTCGATGTTGCAAAATTCATTAATTATCAAACAAATTCAATTCCGTTCAGTAACTGGTCAATGTTGCTAAATTCATCAATTATGAAACAAATTCAATTCTGTTCAATAACAGGGTCAATGTTGCAAAATTCATTAATTATCAAACAAATTCAATTCTGTTCAGTAACGGGTCAATGTTGCAAAATTCATAAATTATGAAACAAATTCAATTCTTTTCAATAACAGTCAATGTTGCAAAATTCATTAATTATCAAACAAATTCAATTCTGTTCAGTAACGGGTCAATGTTGCAAAATTCATCAATTATCAAGCAAATTCAATTTTGTTCAATAACAGGGTCAATGTTGCAAAATTTATCAATTATTAAACAAATTCAATTCTGTTCAATAACATGGTCAATGTTGAAAAGTTAATCAATTATGAAACAAATTCAATTCAGTTCAACAACAGGTTCAATGTTGTAAAATTCATCAATTATGAAACAAATTCAATTCTGTTCAATAACAGGGTCAATGTTGCAAAATTCATCAATTATCAAGCAAATTCAATTTTGTTCAATAACATGGTCAATATTGCAAAATTCATCAATTATCAAGCAAATTCAATTTTGTTCAATAGGGTCAATGTTGCAAAATTCATCAGTTATGAAACAAATTCAATTCTGTTCAATAACAGGGTCAATGTTGCAAAATTCATCAATTATCAAGCAAATTCAATTTTGTTCAATAGGGTCAATGTTGCAAAATTCATCAGTTATGAAACAAATTCAATTCTGTTCAATAACAGGGTCAATGTTGCAAAATTCATTAATTATCTAACAAATTCAATTCTGTTCAGTAACGGGTCAATGTTGCAAAATTCATCAATTATCAAACAAATTCAATTTTGTTCAATAACAGGGTCAATGTTGCAAAATGTATCAATTATTAAACAAATTCAATTATGTTCAATAACATGGTCAATGTTGAAAAGTTCATCAATTATGAAACAAATTCAATTCAGTTCAATAACAGGGTCGATGTTGAAAAATTCATCAATTATGAAAAATTCTATGTAATTATATAGTAAAATGTGATTTATTCCTGTGATCAAAGCTGTATTTTCAGCATCATTACTCCAGTCTTCAGTGTCACATGATCCTTCAGAAATCACTCTAATATGATGATTTGATGATCAAGAAACATTTATGATTATTATCAATGTTTATATTTCTGTGGAAACCATCATACATTTAACGAAAGAAAGTTTATCTAACTTTCAAATAAACAGCGTTTATTTGAAATAGAATCTTTTGTAACATTATAAATGTCACTTTTGATCAATTTAATTGATGAATAAAAGTATTAATTTCTGTAAATAAACCCCAGACATCATCTAGTGATCATGGCTGCAGAAATTCAGAGCGTTGTTTGAATGACCTGATTTACATTGTGAGCAAATAAAGGAGATTTGTCGGATCTTTCTGTGTTCCCGTTTTCAGCTGGGCCACAACGGAGCGACTCCGGAAAGCTGCTGGCTGGTGGATGAGCTCTCGGTGGCCGTTCCCACAAAAGGGATTCAGTACAACTTTCTGTGCAAGTGCTGGCTGGCCAAAGACAGAGGAGACGGTCTGACGGCCCGAGTCTTCAACATACTGGACGCCACAACCATCAGCATCATCCGAAAGGTTCAGGCGCCCGTGAAGTGTGTGTGAGAGTCGGGGTCGCAAACACAGTTTCAGGAGTGACGACCACATATAAGGATGGACGTTTAAATGATCGTTCCATCTCGCTCCAGAAATTGGGATGATTGACACTGCTGTAACCATAGCAACGTCCTGGCATTCTGTGCTTTTGCCATGTGCTATTTTTGATTCTACAGCGTCTAAAAATTCTGCAGTTTTAAGCTTGTTTCCGCCACAGAATAAAACATTTTAGAAGATAATTGCAACTTTTTATCTCACAATTGTGTTTATATCTGGCAATTCTGACTTTATAACATACAATTGGGAGATATAAAGTTAGAATTGCGTGATATAAAATCGCAATTGTATGATATAAAGTCGCAGTTGCGTGTTATAAAAACAGAATTGCGTGACTCTGGCTTATAATGACAGTGCTTTATTTAAAAAAAGTCCAAAACACTTATAATACAATCAAGTTTATAGAGTTATATAGAGCATTTGAATTTATTTTGGCTTATTATGGGCTTGTTCTTTTTTGCTTTTTTTGAAGCAAGATCTAGCAACACAATTATTATCAGTAATTAAAAATAAAACTATTAAAAGCATTTCTGTCCAAGCTGAAATAACATAAAATATAAATGTTAATCAATTAGAAATGTTGCTTTGGCAATAAACTGAAATGAGTTTAAGTTGAAGCTCTAAAATTGTTAACTGGAAATAAATAGATGAAACTAAATAAAAAATATTTAAAATAAACTAATAAAATGTCAAAAGCACATAATTGAATTACAAAAAAAATTAATTAAAATTAACATGAAAACTAAAAATATAAAAAATAAAAGGTATTTCAAAATATTAATAAAACAAAAATTTAAATAATGTTTATTCTTGCACATTCAAAAAGGCATCTAAATGCGTCATTAACTCTTTCCCTGCCAGAATAAAAAAATAAAAAATTCAAGTTGCCAGCGAGTGGCAGCATTTTTGATAACTTTTATGGAATATTTTGTTGAATTAATACCTGAACATGCAATATATAAAAAGAAAGAACAGCAACATAAACATTATTCTAGCTTCATGCATTCTTTTTTAGCAACACTTGAATGTGGTTTCATAAAAAAACATTTAGAACAAAAAGCTGGGAATTTTTTGTGGTTGTTGTTCAAGATTTCGTCCGGATGGGATTCAGAACGATGATCAAACACAGATGGAGTAGATCGACACTGCATTCAGTAACGCAGTTTTGATTTATGCTGTTTAATATTTGATGATCACGTTATTTTACATGCTCCTATCGCTTGTTTTCTGCTCCTCCTTTACCTGTGTTTTGATCCGGATATTTAGTACTCTTTCATGCGTAACAGCGCCACCTACTGTATAACAGTGAAAACACGGAGCGCCGGAATTCCGTCAATGGCAGGGAAAGAGTTAACAGCCAGTTGTTCAGATCGGTTCCATAAACAATGCATTTCATTTTTGTAAATTGTCACTTGCTGCAGTTTTCGGGCACTGGTGAATGACTGGTGTGTATGTGTGTGTGTGTGTGTGTGTGTGTTTAGAACGGGAAAGGTGAAGTGATCTCTTTGTGAAGATTGCAGGTCTGTTACGTCTCATGTTCTCGCTGTTGTTCAGGTGGTTTATGAAGTGACGGTCGTCACGGGCGACACTCAGAATGCTGGAACAGACACCAACATTTTCATAACTGTGTTCGGGGCCAATGGGAGCACGGAGGAGATGCTCCTTATGAAAAATGAGGACAGGTACCCATTCACCATCATCCAAATTATTAGTTCTCACACTCACGAAACACACTGGAGAAAGACACACAAATCACAAGTTATTTCTACAGCACTTTATACAATACAGAATGATTCAAAGCAGCTTTAACAGGAAAAAAACTGCGTAAATGTTGCAAAATAAATCAATTATGAAACAAAATCAACTATAAAGCAGCTCTACAGAAGACAATAGTTTCATAATTCAGTTTAATTCAGTTTAATTCAGTTAAATGTTGATTCAACTCAGTTCAATAACAGTGTAAATGTTGCAAAGTTCATCAATTATAAAACAAATTCAATTTTGTTCAATAACAGGTTCAATGTTGCAAAATTCATCAATTATGAAAAATTCAATTCATTTTAATAATAGTGTAAATGTTGAAAAGTTAATCAATTTATGAAACAAATTCAATTCAGTTCAATAACAGGGTCAATGTTGCAAAATTAATCAATTATGAAACATTCAATTCTGTTCAATCTTGCAAAATTCATCAATTATGAAAAATTCAATTCAGTTCAATGCTGATTCAATTCAGTTCAATAACAGTCAATTTTGTAAAATTAATCAATTATAAAAAGATCTATTCAGTTTAATAACAGGTTCAATGTTGCAAAGTGAATCAATTATGAAAAATTCGATTCAGTTCAATAACAGTGTAAATGTTGCAAAATTCATCAATTATGAAACAAATTCAGTTCTGCTCAATAACAGGTTCAATGTTGTTCATCAATTATGAAAAATGTTTTGTTCTCATCTGATCAGTGCATTAAATTGATAATATTACTGAATGTTAATTGTTGTTCTAAACACTTGTAAGCTCTTTAATTGTCTTTTTAAACACGCGTCATGTGTGTTTCTCGTAGGTTTGAAAGAGGACAGGAAGACACCTTTAACCTGGAGATCGATGACATCGCGCCTCTGAAAAAGCTTCGAGTCCGCATCGACGGGACAGGGAGCCGTCCTGATTGGTTCCTTGACAAGGTCAGTCTGTGATACGAGCATCCAGTGAAACTCAAGACGCTCGCATCCAAGGCTACGTCTACTTTAATCCCGATATATTTGAAAACTGCATTTCGCTGATTATGGCTTACAGCTTATGCAAACCCTAAATTCAAAATCTCAGAAATTTAGAAAATTTGCATAAGCTGTAAGCCATAATCATCAAAATTATAACAGATAAAGGCTTGAAATATCTCACTTTGCATGTAATGAGTCTATATAATATAATAGTTTCACCTTTTAAAGTTGAATTACTGAATTACTGAATTACTGAAATGCATGAACTTTTGCACAATATTCTAATTTTTCCACCTTGGAGAGCATTTTCAAAAAGCTTCGTTTTCATTAATATAAATGGCAACGAATATAAAAGAGAAAAAGATGCGTTTTCAAACTGTTTTCTTTGGCATATTAGGTTTTTATTACAGCCTAATATAATTTTGCTAGTATTTTTTTTTCCTTTTTAATCTGTCTGTTTGTTTTAATTATTTTATAATGCTGTTCTTTTGATGTGAAGCACTTTGGTCAGTCTGTGGCTGTTTTAAATGTGCTATATAAATAAAGTAAACTTGAAAACTTGAAACTTAAAGCGTATTAGTGTGGACATGGCCCAAATCTGTGAGTCTTTTTAATCAGGTTAATCACAACAAAGTGAGTGAAACTCATTAAGGGCTACGCCTGTAATCCTTCTGGTTCCTGTCACATGACCTAGATGATCATGAGAAACCTGACCACGGAGGAGGTGTATGTCTTCACGTACGAGGAGTGGCTCTCCAAGACCAAAGGCCCCAAGAGGACGAAGGTGTGTGAACTCCCGGCCGTGGTGGACGACGAGGAGATGGTGGAGAGAACCACTTACATCATTCAGGTTAAAACCAGTGACCTTACTGGTAGGTGGAGTTCACACGATGCTGACTGGTTCCTAAGCTTGTTTTCCTCACAGAATTAAAGAAATTAAAAAGGCAATTGCAACTTTTTATCTCACAATTCTGACATTTTGAATTGCGAGGAAAAAAAAAGGATTCAAATGACAGAATTACCTTTTTATTTTTTATTCCATGGTGGAAACAAACTTCCATATGATGCAGAAAACATCACTAATATTATAAACAACCATTCTGCTATTAATGTAACACTGTACAATAAGGTTCCATTGTTCAACATTAGTTAAATACGTTTGTTATTTAACTCATTTACAAATACATTATCAAAATAAAAAGATTGCCTCTGTTAATATTATTTAATGGATCTGAGCTGACATGAACTAACAATCGACAGTTGTGTTGTTATTAAGTAACTTTAACAAAGATATGAAAAGTTATGTTAACTAATGGAACCTTATATTAAAATGTTACCATTAATTTTACTGTATCATTGATGAATAAAATTGATAAATGAGAAAGAAATTACATTTTTTATTTAATTATTTTATATTATTTTATTTAAATAAAGAATTAATAAAAAATAGACATATTAAAAAATCAATAACTAATAAAAAGGATAAAATCTTGTAAAACTAATAAAAATATATAAATATAAAATATTAAAATAAATATTAAATAAAAACAATCACGATTGATTGCACACTAATTAAGCATACACCATTTATCTTGTTTAGCATGTTGATTATGGCATAATTTGCAATGTCCAGTCAAGCAAACCATCAGATTGAAGGATGATTCTCACAAAACTGTATTTTCTGCAAGCTTTTTTCACGGTAAATTTAGGCGTATTTCCAAAAAATGACAAAAGTATGGAGTGAATTATGTGCCATAATTAAACAAACAAATCCAGCATTTTGCAAACAAATTCGATCTACTTCGCAAAGGAAAACTCAACTCGCAAACAAACAGAAAGCAATGTGCGAGTACAAAGGTCAGTTTGAGTGAAAATGCAGTGGTGTAACACATATGTATTGTGTTTTACAAATATAAATAAATGAGCCTAGATAATACTTCACAAATAAATACAAACCATCCTACAAATTGGTAAAAATTCCAAATTCCAGGCAGATTTTCTCACAAATGCAGTTGAGCAACTTCCTCTTCTAAAACAGTAGATGGCGCTAAACTAGGGGATTAATTTAGCGCTAGTCTCCCGGGAGAAGCGCTGATTTGAAACTTGCCTTTGCCTACAGCTGAGGAAAATGACCGGTGAACGGGTGTGTTTCTGTCTTAATTTATCTATAATTAACCTTTTTGAAGTTTTCTTTTGCAAAATGTTAGTGAGAAAATCTACCTGGACACATTTGTGAGAAAATTGAGCCGAGAGATCTCATAAAAAGCCAAGTGCACACAATCATAACAGACAGATATGCATTTGTATGCACTAGATTTGGTATTTGTTACATGCAATTTGTAGGATGGTTTGTATTTATTTGTGAAGTATTATCTAGGCTGATTTATTTATATTTGTAAAACACAATACATATGTGTTACTCCACTGCATTTTCACTCAAACTGACCTTTGTACTCGCACATTGCTTTCTGCGAGTCGAGTTTTCCTTTGCGAAGTAGATCGAGTTTGTTTGCAAAATGCTGGATTTGTTTGTTTAATTATGGCACATAATTCGCTCCATACAAAAGGACACCATATACTTTATGGCCACACTATACAGTGCTCTCGACACTCTCATAGACAGCAATGAGATTCAGTGGAGATATAAAACCGTAAACATCATGAGATGCTCTGTTATATTAAATGCACAAGCGTTTTCCTGTGTGTTTCTGCAGCCGCTGGGACCGACGCCAATGTGTTTCTGATCGTGTTCGGGGAAAACGGAGACACGGGAACGCTAGCACTGAAGGAGAGCAGCAACAGGAACAAGTTCGAGCGCAAACAAGTGGACATTTTCCGATTCCTGGACGTCCTGAGTCTGGGCGAGCTGTCGAAGGTTCGAGTCTGGCACGATAACAAGGGTCCGGCGCCCGGATGGCACCTGGAGTACATCGATGTGAAGGACGAGCTCCTCGATCAGACCTTCCGCTTCCCCTGCGACCGATGGCTGGCCAAGAGTGAAGACGACGGCCAGATCATGAGGGAACTGGCATGTGCCAATAATGATATTCTGGATCTCAGTGAAAAGACCAGTAAGAGCGAGAGAGAGTGTTTTAGACGTTTGTAATCAAGCCGATCTCACCAGTTTTACGAGGTGGCTAATTCGTACCAATTAGTACCAATTTTTGCTAAATCGTGCATATTTTACGAGTTTCCAAATTCGTATGATTTCCTCCCCCTGACCCCGCCCCTAAACCTCCGACATGACCCCGCCCCTAAACCTCCGACCTGACCCCGCCCCTAAACCTCCCCATCACGTGGGTTTAGACTAATCGTACGAATTTGCCACCTTTTAATCGCTCGTACGAATTAAGGCCCTTGCATCTGAAATTTTCGCACGTTAAAAAATAAATACGACCTCACGTTATGTCAATCACGCTTGCACACTGAAACATTCGTCCGTCAAAAATTTTTTTAAATCAGGTCCGATTTTCTACATTTTTCGCATCCGTAGCAAGCATTTTGAATGGTGTTTAGACAATTTAGAGCCACCGAATCACGAATATTCAAGAATACGAAAAAATGCATGTGGAAATTTCGGACTCAGTATACAAGGACCTTTAGTCGTGAGATAGCGTTGTTGTCGTAACCCTTGTTGTGTTTATTCTGTGCATGTGAATTTGCACTCTAACATCTCTCCAGAGTATGAGATCGAGATCACGACAGCCGGTTCTGACGACGCCGAGACGAAGGAGAACGTGTGGATCGTTCTGGAGGGGAAGAAAGGACGATCCAAAGAGTTTATGATGGAGAACTCAAAGAAGAAGAAGTTTTTGCGGTATGTTTACATGCACAACCATTTTAGCCAATGATACTATTCAAGCTTTATATCTATAGTGCTTTATACAACACTGATCAGCTTTTAGATGCACGGACCCCAAAAATATGATTTAAAAATCTAAAAGATAGCTTTATATTTTTGTGTAAAAAGACTCAATTAATACTGTGAAAATTTTATACAATAAATGTGCAAACTATTTAGTTTCTATTAGCTGACTTCCTTGTGTTTTTAACTCACTGTAAGTTGCAGAAGTAAGATGTATATTTTTTTTTTATCCACAAAAAAAAACATTTTAATACATTTTTTATTTGTTTAAATAGTATTTCACTGATTTTAATCTATTTAGTAAGTTTAATAAAAAATGTTTTTATGTTTTTACATTTTACACAGATTTCTTTATTTTAATCAAATGTATTAATTAATTTATTTTACTTCAATTAAATTGTATTTATTTAAATTATTTTTTTTTAATTATTTGTTAGTTGGAATAGTCTTGTTTTTACATTTTACATTGATTTTCTTATTATTTATTTATTTTAATCAAATGTATTAATTTATTATTTATTTTACTTAATATATATATACAGTATATATATATATATAATTATAATTATTTATTTATTTATTGTTAGTTAGGTGTATCAATCTTATTTTTATTTATTTATTATTACTTTTTTTTTTCTGAGATTTTTTTTACTGCTTTATCTCTAAACTTTTCCCGGAACCCAGTTTGAAAACCCCTGACTCAGATTGTAACAGAATAAATGAATAAATGAAAAACTCAATTTCTGTGGTAAAGCTGCTCTACAGAAGACAGTAGTGTCATGTGGTGCGAAATTCAGTAGTTCAGAAATTCAGTAGAGTCAGCGGTATAAAAAATAAAGATCATTGCGACCTTTTTATTTCAAAATTCTGACTTTTTTCTTGCTATTGCAATTCGGCCTTAAAAACTTTTTTTAGTCAGCATTGCAAGACATTATGGAAGCTTGTTTTCACCACAGAATAAAAAATTAAAAAGGGGGAAAATGGTTTATCTATGTCATCACTACAAAAAAAACCTTTATTTTTCAGTGTAAATTACTGAACGCATGACTACTAATGCATCATAATCTGACTCTGTTCCAGTGGTGCCACGGATTCATTCGAGTTTTCCTCTAAAAATGTGGGAGAGATCGTTGGGATTTGCTTGGGTCATTTGACGAAGGAGAAGAAGGTGAAGAATGAGTGTTTCTGGCACGTGCAGGAGGTGGTGATCACAGAGAAAGAGCTGGGAAACAAGTGAGTTCACGTCTCCACGGTCCTCTGAATCAGTGCCGTGTGTCAGGGAAAGTTACTTTAAAAGTAATGCATTACAATACTGCGTTACTCCCAAGAAAAGTAACTGATTGCATTACTTAGTTACTTTTTATGAAAAGTAATGCTTTAAATTACTTTTGCATTACTTTTTCTCACCTCGGCTGGGCTTGCTTGTTTGTTTTTTAATAACAACCATAAAAGTTCTATTTTTGGCAAATGTTAATACCCTTTTACACCAGAAGTGAAGAGAATAATCCTCAGGCTGAAGGAAATGCACATTTACTCCTGTACAGTTCATCTGTTGTTCTGGATTAAAGAACAATAGGATTCAGGAGAAGGAAGTTCAACACTCTTATTTCTAAATCTAATCTAAAGTAATTCTTGCTTATTAATATGGTTGAATTAGATCATAGAAGGTCAGCAGCAAAGACATTGGTTAATAAAGTGAGATTAAATACATAAAGTATATTTGTGTAATTTAATATAGTTAAATATAAAGTTTTGCGTAAAATTCTGACATTGCATTTTACTGGTTTTATTCATTTTGAGGAATACTGAATGTTTTCGTGCAAGTGAGACGAGTTAATGCATGTAGTCTAGAACTAAAATCAGCATCATGTTTACACAGCGAACACAACACCCACACACACACACACACACACACACACCTCCTCACTTTATTTCCCTCAACAGGAGGACAAGAGAGCTGTCAGTCAATACACGTGAAAAAGTAACTAGCATTACTTATTTGAAAAAGTAACTTAGAAATTTTAGATATTTTGTTGTAAATTGAAAAAGTAATGTTACTTTACTAGTTACTTGAAAAAGTAATTGTGCAGCATTCACTCACAGAAACACATGTTTTATATATTTACGGTAGGAAATTTACAAAATATCTTCATGGAACATGATCTTTACTTAATATCCTAATGATTTTTGCATAAAAGAAAAATCGATCATTTTGACCCATACATGTATTGTTGGCTATTGCCACAGATAAACCCGTGCGACTCGAGACTGGTGACGTGATCCAGGGTTTCATATATATATATATATATATATATATATATATGAAATGATTGACATAGATATAGATATATACGGGAAAATTGTAGTAAAATAATATGACTAATTTGAAATATTAAATATATATATATCTTTTTTTTATTATTTAATATTTCAAATTAGTTATATTATTTGATTTAAATGTTCCCAACACTGGGCGTGACTGAGCAGATCCCGGCGTTATTCTCCCGTTATTCTCCGCAGGTTCTACTTCACGTGTGACGCACGGATTCCCCTGGCCGCCAAGAGAGACGAGTTCATGACGTTCGAGTGCAGCAAAACCGTGGAGAGTTTCGCCAGCAAAGTCCGCAGTTTGGTTCCCGTTAAATACGAGATCATCGTGATCACGGGAGACGTGAAGGATGCCGCCACCGACGCCAACGTCTTCATCACGATCTACGGCGTCAACGGGGACTCCGGGAAGCGGGCCCTCAAGCAGAAGTTCAGGAACCTGTTCGAGCGGGGCCGGACGGACCGGTTCCTGCTGGAGATGCTGGATCTGGGAGAGCTCCTGCGGGTCCGGGTGGAGCACGATGACTCCAGCACGTCGCCCGGCTGGTTCCTGGAGTGTGTGGAGGTCACCAACACCGCCAACTGGGTGACCACCATCTTCCCCTGCGCCAAGTGGCTCGACCGCAACAAAGGCGACGGGCAAACGCGCAGAGTTCTGTATCCCAAATACTGAAAGCGCATGGGACTTATTTGTACTTTTTTAAAGAAATTCAAATAAACTTCCTTTGTATTTGTATTGAGGATTGCTACTGTCGTCATTGTCTTGAAATCCTGTCACTTTCTCAAGGTTTTGAACCCTAAAACTGCAGCGAGATGTTTTCATAATGCAATAATTTGAGCAAAAATATGTTCTCGAAGTCTCCCTGAGATTTTAATACACGTTTGTTTACGTTTATTGTTCACAACATGCAGTTACAGAAATGAAATATTTCATCCTTTTAGTAAGTGTTTCATTTTGATTGTTTATAATTTTATATTTTTTTGATTTATGAATAATTATTAGCCTTAAAAAATCTACTCTCGAACCATTAAAGTGTGTTGGAGCAATTCATTTATAAATGTCAATTGTTTTCCCTTGACTCATGACTCCTGAATAAATTAACTAGTCATTAAATGTGCTTGGTTCCCTAATTGCCTTGAAATTGTTTTAAATCTTGTATGTTACTTTTGATTCGAAAGCCAGTCTGAAACCAGTTTCTGTAAGTGCTTTCATTCCCCAACACCGCCAACTGGGAGACCACCAAACTCACAGAGGGTCTGAATAGTGAACGCTTGTGATATTGAACTCTGGGATTTATTTGTACTTTTTTTTTTTTTTTTTTTAAGAAATTCAAATAAACTTCCTTTGTATTTAAAATTGCTACTGACGTCATTGTTGTTAAAATCCTGTCACTTTCTCAAACTGAACCTGAAAACTTCGTCAGCTTTCAGAAACGTTGGCATTTGCATTATGTCTTCATAATACAATAATTTGAGCAAAAATATGTTCTTGAGATTTTAATACTTCGATGATTTGTCAACACATTCACGTTTACGGTTCTCAGATATCATTAAATGATCATGCAAACCAACCCGATCTCACGGCAATTCGTACAAATTTTACGAGGCGACTAATTCATCTAAATTCGTACGAATTGGTCGTGAGATAGCGTTGGCTAAACTAATGAAATATTTCATCTTTTTAGGAAATGTTTCATTTTTAAGGTTTATGATTTTATGATTTATGAATAATTATTAGCCATTACATTTGTGATGCAGAGCTTTATTTAGGTCTTCACATTTTGATTTTCAATATTTTTCACTTTAAAATATGGTTGCAATGTAAAATATAAGTTGTTTACTCTGATCAACAATACCTACTACTACACAAATTATTCTTAATCCTTACCGTCACCAACACCGCCAACTCTTCTCCTGTGGCAAACTCACGGAATTCTGAAGCCTAAATACTGAACGCTTATGATATTGAACTCTGGGACTTATTTGTACTTTTTTAAAGAAATTCAAATAAACTTCCTTTGTACTGAGAATTGCTATTGTCGTCATTGTCTTCGAATCCTGTCTCTTTCTCGAGGTATTGAACCTGTCAGCCGCCAAAAACTGAAGCGAGATGTCTTCATAATGCAATAATTTGAGCAAGTCTCCCTGAGAATTTAATAGCCTACTTCATTGATTTATCAACACATTCACGTTTATGGTTCTCTGATGTCATTGAATGATCACATGACATGCAGCTAAACAAATGAAATATTTCATCATGTTAGTAAGTGTTACATTTTGTTTGTTTATAATTAGATATTTTTATGATTTATGAATAATTATTAGTCCTTTAATCAGCTCACAAACCATTAAAGTGTGTTGGAGCAATTCATTTATAAATGTAAAAAATGCCCCCCCCCCCCCCCCCCCTTTACTTTGACTCATGACTCATGACTCCTGAATAAATTGACTATCATTAAATGTGCTTGCTTCCCTACAGCCCAATTGCCTTGAAGTTGTTTAGAACAATAGTTAAGAAAAATGTAAAGTGTAGGTTAAATGATTTGGAGATTTTAGTGTGCATAACAGTTTTCAGACCTGCACACTTCCAAGACCAAGTGTGTGTATTACTGGGACAAGATTCATACTCAGAATAAGCAGCACAGATGTAGATGACATAGATCTATGCATGAAACAACAATGAAAGATTTTTTTTTTTTTTTAGGCATTTTCAACATTTTATTTGAAAAAAACACATACAAAAAGGGTCATATACAAGACAAGAAATTAAAAAAGAAAGAAAAATTTGGGTTAAGCTATGCAACTTTTTGCATCATCATTAGTAATAAATACAGTACAAAATCCACCAAAAGTGAATCTAAGATTTTCTTCATTTTTTTTTTACGCAATATACACTTATCTAGTTATCATACATTATAATCACCAAGCTATTGCTTAAATATTGTCAATACATATTTTTCTACTTGAGCTATAAAATATTCATGTCAGAAAACATTGCGCAGTAACAGCACACAGCAGTGTCTTGTACAAAGAGCCACTTCCCTTTCACTGGCAGGTTATTCAACTATTTTTTTTTCTTTTTTTCTTTTCTTTTTATGTCAGCAGCAGAAAAAACATCAGAAATATTTATGGTAAAATATTTTAACATATGTATCCATTCTCATACGCATATTAAAACCTGAGAAAGACATGCATTACAGAGCTTGTGCTTTAGGATCTACGGTTCAGTCTGTTAGCGAAACATGACACTACTATTGCTTATGTCCAAAATCTGCTGGAGAGATGGATCAAATCAAGAGACTTTAAGGCTACACAGGCTAGAAACACAAATCATACACAATATAAAGCCATTTTTTCTTTTTCCGCGTATAGGAAACAATCTCTACAGGTGTAGAAAGTAACTGTTATTCCAGGTACAGATTGTTTTGCATGGCAGGAAACGCAATTATTTCACTGGAAACGAGAGTTATCTGCCGTATCAATGAGCTATAGTGTAAAAACACAATGCAATGTTGACAGATTATTAGGAGGGTTGAAGTTAAATACAGGGTTCGTACAAGGTGCTTAAAGTGCTTCAATTCAACTTTTGAAATGTAAGTCCTGGAAAACCCTGAAAACAGCCATATTTATGAAAAGGTACTTGAAAAATGCTTGAATTATTAAAAGACAATATATGTGAAAGTAGTGTTTAAATCCTGTCTGATATCGATATAGAGCAATTTTGCATGGCTATGAGTGTGATATTGCTCATATACCATAAATATGATACATCTTTCATTCTTCAGGTCAATCATATATTAATGGTGGGAAAAATCAGTTTGAATAAGAAAAGCGATATCTTTGTCAGAGTATCCTTTCAATGGTTAAGTTATCACAGTCATTGCTCTTTATTTGTACCATTTTGTTTTATTGGTTTATTTTTACTAATCTACTTTGCTTTTTTAGAATTTGAAAGATAATAAAGATATTGTTTGATAAGTGAGATCTCTCATTGTAGTCATTTAGCCAAAAAAAGTAGTGCTTGAAAAGTGAAATTTCACTTTACAGTATCTGTACGAACCCTGTAAATAACTTGACGTGGTAAAATGGTGGAATATGACAAACATATACGGCAGCTACACTAGAATGTACCACAACACGACCTGCATTCAACATTTAAAGCCCCTTATATGAAGTACCGATACGAATCCAAAGGCAAAGGAAAACGCTACTAATGGGAAAACGTAAGCATAACTTAAAGTTAAAGCCACATGGGCACAAGACAAGCAGCTCTAATCAATCACAGTAAGCGCTGAACTCGCTCCTCACGACTGAAAACAGATCGTTCGCAGGACGACAGTGAGAGGCAGCAAAGCTGAGAGTGCAAAAACAGCAGAGACATGCAAAACAAGTCCAGTTGGTCTACGAGCTCACAGCTGAACGACTTTTTGAAATCGCATTAATGGAATGTAACCAAAAGACTACAGCACCACATACTAGCACGCTTCAGCACGCCCTGCTGGGGAGTTTAGCTTGTTTTGACACCTAGCCCCTTAAAGTACAACCGCATGCAAAGCACTCCCATTAAAGTATAGCACAATGAGGTATTTATACACACGTTATGCTGACGTAAATAAATAAACCAATCGATTACATTGCGATACTAGCTCAGAACTTAAATACGCACCCATAGTAGGTGAAGTTAGTCATAAATTATGATTGTTAAATACTTAAGGCATTTCGACGCACGATATCATGTGTAAACTATGAAACGATGAAAAAAAGATCACGCGACGATCGAAAACAAGAAAATGCTTCCAACTTCCTGGCTTCCGCTCCAAGCAGCTGAACGCTTGAATTCGGGAAAAGTTGCAAAAGCAAAGTCAAGAACTTCTGCTACGGAAAAACAGTCACGTACATTGAAAGTGGTCAGCGAGGCAACAACTATCGTTTAGGGATGCACCATATATCGGCCACCATATCGGTATCGGCCGATACATGTTCATTTTTAATGTTATCGTTATCGGCCCGATAAGAACATTTGGGCCGATATTTCAAAGCTGATAAATAATGGATTCATTTCCTTCAGATGCGCACTGATCAACATGATGGTTTTGAATTGCTTGAAATATTGTTGAAATTACTTCAAAAAGGAAAATACAGTTAAGTGCAACATGCAGCGCAGATCTGTCATATCTCTGTCATATCTCTGTCAGATCTGGCTACATAAAAGAACATTATATATAATTGTGTGCTTGGGTCATGGCTTTTAATGGTGAGAGTTTTGTTTTTGTAATCAGGCTCTTAAAACTTATATAAAAATTTGGATTTAGATTTATTGGCCAATATATCGGTTATCGGCTTTCAAATATAAAGAGTTATTGGTATCGACCAAAATTTGGATCTAGATTTATCGGCAAATATATCGGTTATCGGCTTTCAAATATAAAAAGTTATCGCTATCAACCAAAATTTGGAAGTAGATTTATCAGCCAATATATCGTTTATTGGCTTTCAAATATAAATAATTATCGGTATCGACCAAAATTTGGATGTAGATTTATCGGCCAATATATCGGTTATCGGCTTTCAAATATAAATAATTATTGAAAAGAGAGTTCTCTGCGCTTCTGTAATCCACAAACAATCCGGTGCAACCAGGGCAGGACAAAACAATTCAAACAAAAGGAATCGCCGGTGCAGCACAGATGTCTACTGATTAAAATATTTATTTAAGGTGCATAACAATAAATGACTAACGTTTCGATGAGGTTACATCAAGGGCAAGTGCCCTTTAATGATTGTTTTATGAGTGTGACACCTTGGTTCAGAGGGATGTACTTTTTTGGGTGGCCAACGCCCCCTTAATCACACCTGTTGATGATCCTTATTAATGGCTTCATTGCTCATTCTCTCCAAGGACTCTGATGAAGATGTAACCACATCGAAACGTTAGTCATTTATTGTTATGCACCTTAAATAAATATTTTAATCAGTAGACATCTGTGCTGCACCGGCGATTCCTTTTGTATAAATAATTATTGGTATCGACCAAAATTTGGATGTAGATTTATCGGCCAATATATCGGTTATTGGCTTTCAAATATAAAGAGTTATCGGTATCGACCAAAATTTGGATCTAGATTTATCGGCCAATATATCGGTTATCGGCTTTCAAATATAAATAATTATCGGTATCGGCCAAAATTTGGATCTAGATATATTGGCCAATATATCGGTTATCGGCTTTCAAATTTAAAGAGTTATCGACCAAAATTTGGATTTAGATTTATTGGCCAATATATCGGTTATCGGCTTTTGAATTTAAAGAGTTATCGGTATCAACCAAAATTTGGATTTAGATTTATTGGCCAATATATCGGTTATCGGCTTTCAAATATAAATAATTATCGGTATCGGCCAAAATTTGGATCTAGATTTATCGGCCAATATATCGGTTATCGGCTTTCAAATTTAAAGAGTTATCGACCAAAATTTGGATTTAGATTTATTGGCCAATATATCGGCTATCGGCTTTCAAATATAAATAATTATCGGTATCGGCCAAAATTTGGATTTAGATTTATTGGCCAATATATCGGTTATCGGCTTTCAAATTTAAAGAGTTATCAACCAAAATTTGGATTTAGATTTATTGGCCAATATATCGGTTATCGGCTTTCAAACATAAAGAATTATCGGTTATCGTATCGCCAAAGTCTTCATATTGGTGCATCCCTACTATCGTTACGCAAAGAAACTGTGCTGATAAAAAGTCTGCTTCCTTGTTTTTTTTGTGTGTGTTTTTTTTTTTTTTTGGGAATGAGTGCACAATACGCAAGGAAACAGCTTACTCGAGTGCAAATGCAAAAAAGCAGGGAAACGATGACACGCTTCATCAGAACGTGAGTGCATTTACAAAAATAACCACTAACTACAGTAAGACAACAATAAATAACTTGTTTTGTTTTTTCCAGCATCGCAGCTACTTATGTCGAGAAGCTGAACCAGCCCCGCGCGGACACAGCTTGGCAAGAGAAGAGAAATAAAACCAGAAAGAGTGATCGTGAAGAACAGCCTTAGAAAAGTTATGTTTGGTTTCTATAAAACAAATGGCTTTACTCCCTTGTCATGTCCTCTAGAAATGGCAGCAAACAGGTTTCATGCACATTATGACTCTACAAGCGAGACCACGAGTCACAGAGCGAATGGAAACACAGAGTTATGCCGTTACTATTCGACGTGTGCTTGTGCTACAGGCATTAAGGTACATGTTTCACTCGCGGTGACTTCAGAGACGCTTCGAGAACACAGTGTCTTCAGGATTAGTAGGATGCGGCGCGGGAAACGTCCTCGCGTCACGTTTCCCAGAAGAACCCGGGCTCTCGCTTCAACATGCATTTAGTGGATACGTTTCTAAGCGTTGGACAAAATGCAGACCGTCACAGTTCATTATCAAGCCTGGCCTCACGATTACATACGAACGTCAAGCATCATCTCCGATAATTACACACACACGACGACGACTGAGCGTTTTTCAACACTTCTCTCATTCGCTCATGATGTGTTTTTTCCACAAATGATTCGTTCGACTACGTTTGAAGAAGTTCATGACCAACCACGTGTGATATGCTGTAATGCTTCATCCGTGACCCACTGAGAACATTTGGTTGGTCATCGTTCCCCGTCCTAAACACACTCACTCACACACACACATCGAGAGCACTTTGACTGAAACCATCTTCATCGACAGACTCGTTCTTCTCCACTCTTCTCTGTTCTTATGGTCATTTGGCTCAGAAGGCAAAGGTCAGAGGTGAGAGTGGTGATGGAGATGACACACATTTTGGCAAAGTGCCCACGAGGGGACGAAGAAAGACGACAGGACTTTTCGCTAGTGCTACACGAGACATCAGCTATCAGGGGACAACTGCGTCTCAATGTCTACCCTGCAGATGGGACACTTCTTATTAGTCGCCAGCCACTGGTCAACACAAGCCTGATGGAAGAGGTGCATGCAGGGTAATCTCCTGAGAAAAGAACGAAAAGCGAAAGTTAATCGCCACTGTTTTCATTGGCCGATCAATGAAAGTGAGTGTCGAGCAGAACTACCTGACGTCCTCTCCGTCTTCGAGCATCGAGAGGCATATTGTGCATTTCTCATCCGTGTCGAGCTCCTCTTCATACATGCTGATCTTCAGATCTAGAGGTCTTCTCTGCGGATCACATGCTCAGATATTAGACACATGCTTTTTTTTAACCCAATAGCAATTTACACTTAATAAATTACAGGTTCAACCAAGTCCACAACAGTCAGACATTAAAAACGTATTAATTCTCCAGCAGCCTTGGGCTAACATCCACAGCATCTCCATTTTATTTATATTTATATATATTTATGTGACCTGTGTTGGCAAAATGAATTGCAATGAGCAAATTTTCAAAAATGAGTTATTGTTATTTTCACATTCTCCATAAAAAAATTTAAAAAATTCAAACTGATTTGTTGGAATCAGACAAAAAATGATTGAGCTGCACGTTTAAAGTCGATAGAGTCAGCAAAGTCAATTTTGAGAAATGGTTTTCTGAAGGTTCCAAAACAAAATCCCTCAGCAAACATACCTTACAATCTCTGGTAATAACACCAAATTTGGCACACACCAAGTCAAAACATATCTATAGGAAAAATATATATTAAACTTTTGTCCCCCATGATACCATAATTATTCACGAGTTCACATGTTAATGAAATCTGATGTAATATTATAATGCGTATTTGGCTTGCTGTCCGGGGGGAGGGCTCCGAGCTCGGAATTCGGCCCGACCCCAGAGTACTCCCCCCTATGAATGTATAGACCATGGTATCTATGAGCAGACCCAGCCGAAGTGAGGTGATGGGGTGGTGGCGGGATGCTGAGAAACTGTCATGAGACAGGAGGTAGGGGAAGGCTTTATTTATAGTGGCTTCTTCTTGTACTGATTGGATGATTAACTGAACATGCTCCTCCCGAACTTTGTTACATAAAACTTCATTTTGATTAACATTTATTTATTTGTTTTAACATTTCATTTAACAGACAGCCTACAGTATATATTCAGTCCTACTGTAGGCTACCGCACGGATGTAATATAATGTTACACATCAGATGATTTCCCCCAACAGTTAACCAAACGTTCATTTAACACATAACAGATCATGTTTGCATGAATACTCACCAACACAGATATTTTGAAATAGGCTACTGTAATTCTGTATACAGTATGAGCATCGGGATCGCATGCTGTCTGAGAGTCTTTGTGCGCATCAGCATGAGTTTGAAAATCACATTTCATTGGTTCAGACTCATGCCATCGAGAATTCGCTTTGAATATTCACAAAAATGGAATACTATGGCAAGCCGTTTTAGTTTAAATTGTACCCAGCGTTACTCGTTGTAATTGCATTGTTACTAGTAAGAAATAAATTTGAGAGCTCTACAATTCAATTCTTACTAGTAGCAATTACATTTAGAGAGCTCTCTTATTCAATTATTACTAGTAAGAATTCCAATTAGAGAGCTCTCTAATTCAGTTATTATTAGTAACATTTCCAGTTAGAGAGCTCTACAGTTCAATTATTACTAGTAATAATTACAATTACAGAGCTCTCTAATTGAATTTTTACAAGTAAAAAAACGAATTAAAGATATGTATAATTGCAGAGCTCTGTAATTGAATTAAAGAGCTCTGCCATTGCATTCTTACTAGTAACAATTCAATTGTAGAGCTCCGTAATTAAAAATGAATTGAAGTCAATGGAGACATATGACTAGTAAAAATTCATTTGTAGAGCCCTCTAAGTGGAATTGTTACTAGTAAGAAATGAATTAGAGAGCTTTGTAATTGTAATTCTTACTAGTAATAATTGAATAAGAGAGCTCTCTAATTGTAATTGCTAGTAAGAATTGAATTGTAGAGCTCTCAAATTTAATTCTTACTAGTAAAAATGCAATTACGACGAGTAACGCTGGGTACAATTTAAGCTAAAACGGCTTGCCATAGTATACTGCGTTTTACAACGACACCGAACTTGTCCTGAGGGGAAGCGCGAAAAGCGAACAGAGGAAAACTGCATTTTTAATGGACAAAGGAGAGGTATTCCTCTTGTAAAACGCACAAATAAAGATACTTTTAGATGTTTAATTGCTGTCTGGAGCATTGGGATCGCTAGACGAGGGCTTAATCAACTCATTTTTGTGAAAACCTCAAAATCGACCAAAATGACATTTTTCACTTGTTTTACCTGTAGCTCGAAATGATCCCATGCGCATTCTCATTCCTTTTGCCAGCACGGGTCTCAAGATTATATATTATTCACACAAAAGCAGTAAATTTCACTTTTTTTTCAGCCGAACCTCTTTTAACTGAAATATTTACTGAAGCGCCTCTGAGATTTATAGTTAATATTTCAATACTTTAACATCACATTCACATGGTCACGGTTCTATGATGTTGGTTAATGATCACATGACATGAGCATAAACATAAAATATTTCATCTTTTTTATTTTCTTCCTCTTTTGATTTTTATATCAATATAGTACATGTGGTTTTCCTATTGAAAGCTAGAAACAAGTTTGGTCAAAAGTAGTTGGATTATGTGGTTACACTTTACAATAAGGTTCATTAGTTAAGTTAATGCATTAACTAACATGAACTAACCATGAGCAATCCATTTGTTACTGTATTTATTAATCTTTGTTAAGGTTAGTTAATAAAAATACAGCTGTTAATTGTTAGTTCATGTTAGTTCACAGTGCGTTAACAAGATTTTAATAAAGTATTAGTAAATGTTGAAATTAACATTAACAAAGATTAATAAATGCTGTATAAGTGCAGTTCATTATTAGTTCATAACTAACGAACCTTATTGTAAAGTGTTACCGATTATGTTACCTAAAATGTGTAATCTAATTGATAATGTCACAAACTACAATTTCCCAGTAATGGACTACAATTATGTGATGCATAAATACATAAATAAAAAATTGGAATATAATATACATTTTAGTAATGTTTACCTTTTTATACTTGTGAGGAAAGGTAAACCTCTCGATGGTGGTCTGCACAGCCCCTCGGTTCACATTCCCCAGTCTGTCCTCCAACTGAAGGAGCTCCTGGAATAAAACCACAGCGAAACATCAGCTGAGATCATGAGATCTGAACACGTGTGATGATGAAGAACACCCTCTGAGATCACGTGTGATGAAGAACACCATCTGAGATCATGAGATCTGAACACGTGTGATGAAGAACATCATCTGAGGTGTGACGTACCTCGTAACTCTCCCGCACAGCAGACGCGTGTCGAGATGGGCTGAGGCCTTGAAGAGCCAGCAGGTGTAACTGAGGATATGGGTAATTTCTGATCTCATGGACGACCTGTGCAGGACAACACCATTCATTAACATACAACAGCAATGGACAATTGGATTTTGAGGCTTAGAAGAGCATGTGAGGCATGCATTTAAAAAAACAAATGTGTTTTGCATGTCGGAGCATGACTTATATAAGTCGCAGCATGTTTTGCATGATTAAAAAAATGGGACTTCGGGAAAATACGGTTGCTTAAAGGGGTCCTTGATTATGATTTAACTTTTCTAACTTTAGTTAGTGTGTAATGTTGCTGTTTGAGCATAAACAACATCTGCAGAGTTACGACGCTCAAAGTTTAATGCAAAGGGAGATTTTCTTTTACAGAAATTGCTTTTTCAGGACTACAACAAACGGCTGGTAGGAACTACAACGAGCTTCTTCCTGGGTTGGTGACATCACAAACCTTAAAATTTACATAAACCCCGCCCCCGGGAACACACAACACAGAGGTGAGGCCATGTTGGGCTGCTTTAGAGAAGAGGAAGAGTTGCTGTCACTGTTAAAATATATTTTTAACACTGTTCCTGAAGATTATGACCTCAACGTTTGTTTGTGTTTGCACATTTTACAGAGAACAGCTTCCAGAAGAGAGAATATACAGGCTATACGCACAAAAGCTTCTCCTGAGAGACGGAGCCATTCACATTTTGTCAGGACAATCTGCTGTTTATGGATCACAATTAACAGTTCCAATTATAAGCTTTATGTAGTTGCTACTATAACTATGATGTAAACAAAGGGCGAAGCTTTGCCTCCGCTCGCCTGCTAACTAACATTACAGTATTGATGTAGTGTTTACTGGAGCTTTTGTAAGCTCTTGCTTTTGTAGACGGTTCACCGCCCCTTAGGAAAATTATCCATGATTCTGTGATTGATTTCTGTTTGTATTACCATATTTTTCTGACAAGTATGCTTAAATGGTGGATAACAATCGTATCTATGAGATAATTACAAAAAAAAATATACCACTCTGAAACGTCTTGTGAAATCCGTCCGTTAACATTGTCAGGGTCTGAATCGGTCTCAAATGTTTTGAAATTGACGCCATCATTAATATTTACATCTGAGTAGAACTTGCGGTTATGAAGGGGCGGGACATTTCCCCGAACACGCGCTAAAGCGCTGTCAATCACAATACACTGGGTAAGCTAACCAATCACAGCACATTTTGTATTTCATAAGGAGGGGCTTCAGCGAAAACGACGCGTTCAACCAGACTGGGGAGAGAGGAGCTGTAATAATGTAAAATATGTGAAAAATAATGCATTTTTTGAACAATCAAGCATTAAAACATATTCTAGTACCTCCCAAAAACTAAATCAAGACTTCGTAAAAGGGTGTAATAGGACTCCTTTAAAAAGCGTAAACAGTGGCACTGGCAACACCAAGTTCATGGGTTCGATTCCCAGGGAATGCATGAACTGATCAAATGTATAGATTTAATGCAAGGCAAGTCGTGTCTGCTGAACGCATACATGTAAGTGTGATTGGAAAGGTGCAGACTGACCACTTGTGCCGAGGTGTTGTTCCTGGGGAAGTGATGCAGGCGTGGAGAGGTCAGGTAATGCTGATAATGCTGAGTGAGAGGAGAGACGTGATACTGTGGCAGGCCTGGATCCACACTCAGATCCCTGAACACAAACACACCACAGATGTCAGTAGATCAGAGCCGAGACTGAGGACTAGTTTACGCGGTATCTGAACACAGACGCACCAGTCTGTTCCTTCGGCAAGGTAGCGCGGCTGCTGTGGGACTGGCGCCGGGATGTGAAAGGATTGTGGGTAATCATACGGCGGGCGCAGCGTCTGCGGATGGGGAAGAGTTCGGTCTGAAGCGTGTCTGCTGGGAAAAATTAGAACGAAATTGTTAGAACATGACAAAGATCTAGTTTTAAAGTCCCCCTGTAGTCAATAATTTTATCCCTTAAAACTCATCTTTGATCACCAAAATGACATTTTTAAAAAAAAAATCCATGAAAAAAGAAAATTCTTCATGCCTTAAAATATTTTGAATGTTACTCGACACCCTTGCCTCATTTAGTATACGCTGTTCTATGAATATGCAAATGAGCCCCGCCTCCACTCACTCACTCAGCTCAGAGATCCACTGGTTGACGATCACACATTGATCTGATTGGTTACAATATCAATCTAATATGATGATTTGATGCTCAAGAAACATTTTATTATTATTATCAATGTTGAAAACAATTTTTAAAAATAAAATCAGGATTCTTTTATGAATAGAAAGTTTTATCTGAAATAGAAAGCTTTTGTAACATTATACACTACCGTTCAAAAGTTTAGGTTTTTTGGGGGGGAGGGGGGGGGGACTAAGATAAATCAATACTTTATTCATCAAGGACACATTAAATTGAAAAAAAGTGACAGTAAAGACATTTATAATGTTACAAAAGATTATATTTCAAATAAATGCTGTTCTTTTGATCTTATTCATCAAAGAATCCTGGAAAAAAAATTACACAACTGTTATCAACACTGATAATAATTATAAATGTTTCTAGATCATCAAATCATCATATTAGAATGATTTCTGAAGGATCATGTGACACTGAAGACTGGAGTAATGATGCTGAACATTCAGCTTTGATCACAGGAATAAATTACACATATATTCACATAAAAAACAGTAATATTAAATTGTAAAAAATGTTTTTTGTTTTTGTTTGTTTTTTCAAATAAATGCAGCCTTGGTGAGCACGAGACTTCTTTTAAAAAGTTATTTTTATTTTATTTTTAAACGGCATGTATATGAGGTCAACTTTGACTTCTGGTCTAGTTTAAACACACCTGTGCTGTGGAAGTTTCCTCCAGTTGTTGTTTTTTGTATTTGTAATAAAAATAAATGCAGCCTTGGAATGCAAAACTTTACTGATTACTGATTTAAAACTTTACTGATTCTGATTTAAAACTTTACTGATTCTGATTTTAAACTTTACTGATTACTGATTTAAAACTTTATGGATTACTGATTCTGATTTTAAACTTTACTGATTCTGATTTTAAACTTTACTGATTACTGATTTAAAACTTTATGGATTACTGATTCTGATTTTAAACTTTACGGATTACTGATTCTGATTTAATTACTGATTCTGATTTAAAACTTTACAGATTACTGATTCTGATTTAAAACTTTACGATTATTGATTCTGATTTAAAACTTTACGGATTCTGATTTAAAACTTTACCGATTACTGATTCTGATTTAAAACTTTACGGATTCTGATTTAAAACTTTACAGATTACGAATTCTGGTTTAAAACTTTACGGATTACTGATTCTGATTTAAAACTTTACGGATTCTGATTTAAAACTTTACGATTACTGATTCTGATTTTAAACTTTACTGATTCTGATTTAAAACTATGAATTACTGATTCTGATTTAAAACTTTACGGATTACTGATTCTGATTTAAAACTTTACGGATTCTGATTTAAAACTTTACGGATTCTGATTTAAAACTTTACGGATTACTGATTCTGATTTAAAACTTTACGGATTCTGATTTAAAACTTTACAGATTACTGATTCTGATTTAAAACTTTACGGATTCTGATTCAAAACTTTACGGATTACTGATTCTGATTTAAAACTTTACGGATTCTGATTTAAAACTTTACAGATTCTGATTTAAAACTTTACAGATTCTGATTTAAAACTTTTCTGATTCTGATTTAAACTTTACTGATTCTGATTTAAACTTTACTGATTCTGATTTAAAACTTTACGGATTACTAATTCTGATTTAAAACTTTACGGATTCTGATTTAAAACTTTACAGATTACGGATTCTGATTTAAAACTTTACTGATTACTGATTCTGATTTAAAACTTTACGGATTCTAATTTTAAATGACTGATTCGACTTGTGGTCTGGTTGAAACACACCTGTGCTGTGGGAGTATCCTCCTGTGCTGCGCCTCCAGGATCTGCTGCTGGATGAGGTATTGCTGGTGTAAAGCCTGAGGTAGGAATGATGGGGTCGAGATGTCCTGGAACGGAGGCGCTGGTATATGGTTGAGCGGGGCGTGTGGTTGACCCAGGTGAGGGCTCATTCCCGTGGGAGATTGTCCTGGATGGGGCATTGGGAAATCAACAGGGATCTGGGCCTGAGGGCCTACGTGGAAATGCCGGCAAGAGGTAGCATGACTGTGCTGATGCCTGTTAAAATGAGATCCTGCAAGAACAATGACATCACAGCCAATTATGAGTGGGATTAAACGAATGCTGGAGGCTTGGCCTTCATCGTCTTCATCGAACTTCCAGAAGAAGTGATTGGTCAGCACTGGGTGTGAGGAGAAATGAAGAGTGGAGGGGAGTGAGTAGTGTTTGAATGGCATGTTAGTCTGTTAGCACTGAATGTAGTTACGTACACACAGTCAGTGTTTGAGATTGTAAATCAGATTTACCGTCAGATACATACAGAGTATGAACAGGGAACTGAAGTCAAACCACTTCACTAATTCATTCCTGTACTCATATTGACAAATGAGGAAATACCAAGACATGTAACTTTAGTTAATCCTCATCAGTTTGAGTCAAAACTTTGGTTTAGTTTTTTGTTATTCGCAAACACTTTGTGCCGAAGTATAATCACTGAAGCAATTTGGTTTGGTTTGTTAAAATCTCACACTATTATAGTACCTAACTTAATAAAATAAGCTGTGACTACGATGAATGATTAACCTCAAAATATAAGTCCGTATGCAAGTTTGAGGGACTTTATTTAACCTTCATCCTTCCCTTGCACTTTGTAACACATCTTCCAAAATGACTCAAAGCCCTCAAATTATACTTAATTTCTTTTGTCCAAAAAGATTATTTTATTTAATTTTGATAATATATTTTTCTATTTTTTAATGCAATTTTTAAAGAGATTTTTTGTTATTTTATTTACCTTTAAATTACTAGATTGGATAGTAATTTAAACACATTCTGTTTTTTATTTAAAAAAACTCATTTTAATTCAGCTCAAAATATCTTACATTGAGTGTCTTTGCCGAACTTTTGTGGAAAAATAAATAATATAATATGATATTTCATAACTATAGAGCAAATGAGCTGTTCCTCTGGGTCCTAAAGTCAGTTTCTCTTCAGTATGCTTTCAGATACACATGTAGACATTATAAAATAATTTTTTGGTAAAGTTTTAGCATTTTTAGTTTGAATTTTGAGCATTTTTAGGTTTTTCTAAGTGTACTGAAGCATTCCTCGCATTCCATTCATTTCTAATGGGGTCAAATTGACCCACGAGAGAAGGATTTGTTACTTTTTTAAATTTCAACCACAAAACTCCTCGAATACATTACATTTTTGTGTGTGTGTATTCGTGGTTCAAGTGTGACAAAAGTCCTGGGGTCTTGGACCCCTCTGATGAACACTCATTAAAAAAAAAATTAAAAAGAAAAAAATGACCCGAGGGAAGGATGATTAAATTAAATACATAAACCTCTTTAGCTATTGTCGCGTGCCAGTGATTAACCCTCTGCGTGCCATAGGTTACACAATAACACACTTTCTTCTATCTTAAAGTTTGACAAGTTTACTTTCCATGGCGTATTTCTCTAGTCCTGTGGCCTGTACATTAACATGTGTCTTAAGAACAGCAGTAGCCAATGGGTAATCAGTCCTACTTTTCAAATTCAAATTAGACCAAATTTTATTTAACCAACCTAAAGTTAGGACCAGTCTTAAAGAAAAAAGCTTGCTGACTAATTAGTCTAATTAGTCAGTTTATGCATCCGGCCACTGAACTTCTCCGGTTAATAATAAAGTTGTTCTTCTTTCAGAACCAAACTGTGTGTGTGAATCCTCTATTTTTTTACCCAAACACTATCCACTGACCCTAAACTTAACCTTGGCATAGCGTTGGTCGAACATCCTGATGCAGTTGTAAATTTGTAAATAAAACAAGTCTATTGGTGCACGTTTTACAAGAACATACTGTTTCAGCCTTTCTACTGAAAACAATCATGTTTAATTCAATAGGTTGCTTGTTATGGAAGCTTGTTTCCGCCACAGAATAAAAAAGGTAATTGCGACTTTTTATCTCACAATTCGGACTTTTTCTCAGAATTGCATGTTTATATCTCGCAATTCTGACTTTATAACACGCAAATGGGAGAAATACAGTCAGAATTGCATGTTATAAAGTCAGAATTGTGAGATATAAACATTTATAGAAAATAAATATAATAAATAAATATATAATAAATAGATTAAATATTTATCTAGAATAAATATTTTTAGAAAAAAATTCTATAAAGTCTAGAATTGGACTTTATAACTTCTTTATAACAAGAATTGCAACATAAACTCCCAATTGTGAGATAAAAATTCGCAGTTATCTTTTAAAATGTTTTATTCTGTGGTGGAAACAAGCTTCCATTGTTTGTTGATTCTTTATAACTATTTGTGAAATTGACTTGAAAGTGAAAAATGATGCAAATTAATCCTACGCCAATTTTTCAAGTGTAGAGAACAACTGTTTCTCATGATCAGATCCATCTATTGTTTTTAATAACGTTGACCTTTCCTTGATTGAGTGTATATAATGATCTAAACAGAATTGACAACCATATTCTACAGCTGTGAACAGAAGAGCCTCGTCCCAGCAGATCTGGGGTGCGTTTCCCAAAGCCAACTATGGTCGCAAGTCCCGTCGTTCCCAATAGAGTTCAATGGAAATTGTGATCATAGTTGGCCAACGATGCTTTTGGGAAATGCACCCCAGAAGGGTCTAGAGTTATTTAGCGAATACGAAAGCAGACAAGAGTTGCTGGACAGCTGAAGGAATCCACAGATGCTTCAACTTCTCAGCCAAATGTCTGAGCATGCAGTAAACGTCTGGATTTAGATGTATTTTAATGCGAGCTGTTAGCCTGTCAAGCATTATCAATGAAAGCGTTGCGTTTTCCAATGACAGATCTTTGGATAAGTGTGTGGGAACCATTTTCCAAAGCAATATCCATGTGTAGGCAACATGGTCTCTTTTAAAAACCCAATGACATGTGATTTGGCCAAAGTAGGACATCTTCCTGAATCAACATCCTCTACTGGTACTGGAAAAACAATCTTAGTCCTATCATTATCCCACCAAACATCAAAATCACTGCGGGTTAAGGACGTTGTTGAAGCTCTTAAGACTAAAATCTGATTGGATGATAGGAATGTTGTTCTAGGATGTTGGACACTCCTCATCTTAAGAAACATGTTTACTGGGATTTATCTCTGTGGATGTAGATTAACCCCTCAACTCGGTCCATAGAGCAAAAATCACATCAGAAATCGCAGGCTTTTGATGGTGCAAGACATGCAGTTCGCATGCTTTATTATCACTGAACGAGAATATTTATTGATAGAGCAACAATTACACTAAATATAATGTCCTTTCCTGAAATGTCAGGGGGGAAAAAAGAAAACTTTGCACCATGCATTGAAATTAGGGATGCAACGATATGCACATTTTTTATATTTGAAAGCCGATAACCGATAAATCGGCCGATAAATCTAAATCCAAATCATTTTTGAGAGCCTGATTACAAAAACAAAGTCTCACCGTTAAATCCATGTTCCAAACACACAATTATAATGTTCTCATTATAATTTTATGTAGCCGATATTTTCCATTTTTGAAGTGATTCCAATCATATTTCAAGCCATTCAAAACCATCATGGGTTAGGTGTCTCAGCTGAGGGAAATAATCCATTATTTATCAGCTTTAATATATCGGCCAAATGTTCTTATCGGGCCGATAACGCTAACATTAAAAATGAACATATATCGGCTGATAGTGGCCGAATATATTGCGCATCCATAATTAAAATAGGCTGCATAGAAGTTAAATCCCCTTCCTTCAGAAGTACAACAGTATGAAATTTTAGGCTATATTTCACTGGATTATTGATAAAAGATTACTGAATGCTAAACTGAGTTTGTCGTGTTGTGATGAAGGAATCTGTTGGCTATTTACAAGACAACAAGTGAATGGGCCAATGAATCATCAACGCACCACTTTCCGGGCTTAAAAAACATGAGAATGCGTCAATATTCATTATGAGAAAGAAAACTCCAAATGAACAAAAATAGTAGAAATGGATAAAAATGGCAATAAAGCAAAATTACCTATCTCTCCACTCTACTTCAGATCAGAATGAGGGAATTGAAAACACACAAGCTCAAGTCACCAGACGAAATCATGTATAATATGCTCTTGATCAATTGCTCAATGTGGTGTTCATGAATAACAGAGATGAAATGTGTGGATATACCTGGACACACCACAGAGAAAGGCCACGTTCACATTGCATCCGGATCATTTACTGTGAGAAGACTTAAAGGTGCAGCGTTACGTGCTTCTAGACTCATTGGAAATGGATCTAATTTCTCTCTAAGATGTGGAAGGTCTAAGGTTATCGGTACAGTTGGGAATGCACACTGCACCTTCAAGTGCCTCGATGACGGGAATAAATGACCACGGATCAACTCATTGAGGTCTCATGATGAAAAAAGCCAGGAAAATCAGTCTATCGGTAACAGCAGAGGGAGGAGGTGGAGGGGGGAGACAATAAATGGAAATCAGCAAGAAGCACACTGGAGGTTAGGAAAAATACTATATTCTTTATTGAAAAATATTAGTATATGTGGATTTGTGTCATAATAATAAGTCCATGCAACAAATAAAACAACATTGACCAATAGCAAGGCCCACCATGCTCAGTACAGGGTTAACAGAACAAAAGCAACATCCAATGAGCAGATGCATCGGCTACAGCACATTACAGTACAGCAGGGTTCATCTTTACTACAGAAAGATTACATTGGAGTCTATTCAATGTAGAATCAAAAATAATAATAATGTGATTCATGCACTCAGGTCTATTACCAGAACAAAAGGTAGAGAAACCACAACCAAACAATAGACATTTGCATTGCTCTAATAGAGGATCTCAGTAGCAGTGCAGGAAATCAACATCCCTGCCAAATGGATGGCATTTTGGACGCTGTCAATTTGGAGGCAACGAGCCAATCGCTGGGCGTTTTTGTCTGTTGTTTTTTGCTTTTCCTCTTAACATGATTGTGAATGATTGTGTAAAATCAGAAGGCGATGAATGAAGCACACGATATGCAGGTGACTATGGAAGCTCGTTTACGCCACCGAATAAAAAAATAACATTGAAAAAGAATTCTCGCAATTCGGACTTTTCTCGCTATTGCAATTCGGCTTTATAAACTTATTGAAAACTTTTTAAAAAAAAGTCAGCATTGCGAGATATCGTGGAAGCTTGTTTCCGCCACAGAATAAACATTTAAATTTAATTATTGTGACTTTTTATCTTGCGATTCAATTGCGACAATAATATAAAGTCGCAATTGTGAGTTATAAAGTCAGACTTGCGTGATATAAAAGTCACAATTGTATTATAGTCAGAATTAAGTGATATAAAAGTCGCAATTGTATTATAGTCAGACTTGCGTGATATAAAAGTCGCAATTGTGTTATATAGTCAGAATTGCGTGATATAAAGTCACAATTGTATTATAGTCAGAATTAAGTGATATAAAAGTCGCAATTGTATTATAGTCAGACTTGCGTGATATAAAAGTCGCAATTGTGTTATATAGTCAGAATTGCGTGATATAAAAGTAGCAATTGTGTTATATAGTCAGAATTGCGTGATATAAAGTCACAATTGTGTGTAATAAAGTCAGACTTGCGTGATATAAAAGTCGCAATTGTGTTATATAGTCAGACTTGCGTGATATAAAAGTAGCAATTGTATTATAGTCAGACTTGCGTGATATAAAGTCACAATTGTGTGTAATAAAGTCAGACTTGCGTGATATAAAAGTCGCAATTGTGTGTAATAAAGTCAGAATTGTGAGATATAAACTCACAATTCTGACTTTATAACACGCAATTGGGAGATATAAAGTCACAATTGCAAAAGTTTATTTCTCAGAATTCTGACTTTATAACCGACAATCACAAGTTATCACTATTCAGAGAAAAAGTGCCAGAATTGCAAGATAAAAAGTCGCAATTACCTTTTTTTAATTCAGTGGCAGAAACAAGCTTCCATAAGATATAATGCGCAATTACCTTTTTTATTTCTATATTCCGTGATGGAAACAAGCTTCCATAGGTGACAGCTATAGGTGTGTGGGTTTGGTGATCATCCAAGCACAAAATGCATCCATTTTACAGGAATTTACATACATGTTGACTACCAAAGCTGGATGGGACATACATGAGTCACTCTTCTAGAGCTACTGATGTGGGTTAAACTACAGCACTTGACATACAGACAGTAGTTCACGCTCTAAATGTGTTAGCTCTGGTTTTAGTGTGTTTGTTCTCAGGAAGGGAGCAGATCTGAGATGTTTGTCGTCTTCTGATGGAAATAGGAAATGAGGAGGGATCAGAACACAGATGATCATTAAAACACAATGATCTGATAATGCAGAATGTAGATTCAGCCTCCATAGACTATGAGACAGGAGATAAGAACAGAAATAAAGCACATGAAATCAAACTATGAGACAGAAGATCAGAAACAGAAATCAAAAAAGCTTCATGAAATCAGTGATGGAGGTAAAGTTAGCAGCTCATCTCAACACAAGTTTCGTGTTTTCCCTCATTAGACAATCAGCACATCGGTGTGTAAATGATTAAGTTCATGAGGTGTATCGAAAATAATAATACACTGCTTTAAACAAATCAGCTTTTGTCTGATGAAATGCAGATACTGGCATTCTGGGGCTTCAACACAAAATCTTACTTATTTAATTGAAATGAGCATTAAATCACTCTAGTAAATTATTGAACAGTTATTTGTTGTCCGATAAGCTCAGGCCTGAATTAGCATCGTTAGCTTTCTGAGGTAAAACCAAACCTCACAAATAAACCTCTGCAAATACATACAGCGCTCAAGTACACGATAAAACGGATAGAAAATCTATCAAATATACCGAATATCCCTCATATCAGCCAATCAATTGATTTTAAATGTATTTTAAAGTGAAATCTGAAGCTGAAAGCGTCCATCTTGTCAGCTAGCTAACAGATTAACGTTAACGTTACCTCAGATCCGAATCAAACCTCACTGATTCGCTAAATAAATACCAAATCACCTGTTTTTTAATGAATATCCCCTCAGTATGGACCTAGAGCAGCATATAGATCAGTCATGAGGTTTAATAGTTATACATTAAACAAGCAAAAGGCCTTAGATGTGATCTTATCGTGATTTAATGTGTTATAAATACCTCTATTTCTCACTGAGCCAAAGACGGGAAGAACCAAATATCCGACATGAACTAACACCATCCTTCAGATCGTCTGTTTGATGAATACAGAGTGTAAACGGATGAATAAATAATGTACATTCAGCGGGATCATATGCAGTCAGTCACCGCGAGGACAAAGAGTGGCAGCGGGGTTCGATTCACAGAGTCTTTCTATTGAATCGGTTCTTCTTAATGATTCAATTGAACCGATTCACAAGGCGTTTGTATTTCTCAAACGAATCCATGAATCACGTTCGATTGGAATGAACCGTCCGAATGAATCGGACTGTCCGAAGCTCGAAAGCAGCAGATTGCAGTTGGGGCGATGACATTATCTGACCACTAGAGGCGCCACTGTCATAAATACTTTGTGTGTTTAACATGCATTCATTTTCGCCAGTCTGACTTCAGATTCTGAAAGTTCTTTAATACGTAAACATAGCAACGCAATTCACATTCATTTACATGTGCATTATGAATTACACACAAACCTTCAATGCATGGATTATTTGGGTGCATGCATGTATGTATGTATATGTAGCCACTGATGCTGTGAGGACAAAATGATTAGGAAGATTAGTGTCAATAACTACACCACAGTTGGTCTAGCTGAGCTTTAATTGCATAAAAAATCGTTTACAGTTTCCCTGTACCATGTTTCACTGGTTCTCAATAGCACGATCACCAATGAATTAAAAGGTAAACAGCAAAAAGAAAATATGTTTATGCATGACATAAGTTACAAATAGTGCTAATTAAACAAAAAAGGCAAAAATAGTTATACAAGTGCTTTGATATTTACAGCGTATAAAAATGAACAACAATAACAATAAAAATGAATAGCCTAAAATATACGCACAATAGAATTCAATGCCATAGACTCTTTGGTTGTTCATATTTGGCCCATTTACATCCTTTACTTTTTCCTATGACAATTTGACACAAAAAACTTAATCAGAACAGGCCCGCTCACACCACGGACGATTACTATAGTTTTGAAAATTATTCTAAATGTACAAGAATAGTGAGTCCACAGCACAACTACACAGAGGAACCATATATGGTCAGAATCACTTTCACTGATGACCGATAAAAACACTGACGGCCAATCAGAATCCATCCTGCTTTAAAGAGTTTGAGAATTTAAAGTGACAGACGCTCTTATAATAAACAATGATATGGTGTGAACACAGATAGTTATCATTATTGGTGTGAACAGGCCTTAAACCACAGAAATAAAGTGTCTGTGTGCAATGCAAAACTGTTGTATCTGAAGAAATATAACACTGATTGCATAACTGCACTACTATTATAATCAGATGGAAATGTTGGTTCGGAGCATTTCATGGATTGGGATGCAAAGGCTCAGATCTGAGAGGGTTAAAAAGGGCGTGTCGTTCTGAAATCAGGAGGGAATACAGCAAACTGGATTCTGGGTCATCTGACTTAAATACTCACTGGTCAGAGTTTGACATTTTCTTAATTTTTAGTGGCATGACAGGAGTGATATTGTTCGTGTCGTCTTCATGTTGTTATGCCGTACCGTTCCCAATGCTCTCTGACGCTACATAAACTAAAGTAGGAACCTGTAGCTGAACGTACACTCTTAAAAATAAAGGTGGTTTATCGGCATCGATGGTTCCATGAAGAACCTTTAACATCCATGGAAACTTTCCATTGTACAAAAGCTTCTTTACAGCAAAAAAGATCTTTAGATTCTTAAAGTCCCCTAAATCCAGCTTTTAATGTTGTTTATGTGTCTATGTGGTGTTTTTAATCTGCTTTGAGACAAAGCATGTGTAAATTCATAAGTCGACAGCATTGCTGAGTATTTCCTCCTTAAAACTGCAGTGAACCAAAGACAGTCTCAAAAACACGCTTTGAAATCGCTGGTGTTTCTGACGTCACAAACTACCTTGTAACCAATCAGATCAACGTGTGATCGTCAACCAGTGGATCTCTGAGCTGAGTGAGTGAGCGGAGGCGGGGCTCATTTGCATATTCATAAAGCCGCACATACTAAATGTGTCAAGGGTGTCGAGTTACATTTAAGATATTTTAAGCCATGAAGAATTTTTTTTCCAAAGAAAAAATGCTTAAACATGTAATATAAATGTAACATAAAATGATTGACTTTAAAATGTTCTTCACACCATAAAAAAAATGAAGAAATGTTTACTGAAAGGTTCTTTGTGGAACCAAAAAATGTTCTTCTATTCGAAACCCTTCCCTTTGGAACCTTTATTTTTAAGAGTGTATAAATAATGTGGTCAAATCCACAATGTCTGTAAGGAAAGAGTCACGTTACACTGTCACAGTTCAATAACTGTGGAGCGCATTATGAATATTATTGCACTTATATTGTACAGTCTGTGCTCACTGTCTCCACTGTCGTTTCCTGCATTATGAAAAGTGACAAACCCTGTAGTTTTATACAAGTGATTCAATTTCGGTGGAATGTTTGTGGAAAAGATCTGAATGTTACTGTAAACACTCCTTCCGTTCACGGCAGAGGTTTAGTCTCACTTCGTGCTGCCGTAATGATTTGAGGAATCTGACGTTTCCCGAAGGCTCGTGTGGGAAATCTCCTCATCTTTATCTGACACACACTTAGCGGTGAAGAGATCCGACACAAAGAACACCTGCGTTGTGAAGGTGAAAAATGATTAAACTGCACGTCTGTGCTGGTTTTATATTATTTATAGGGATAATTCACCCAAAAATTCAAATTAGCCCATGATTTACTCTCCCTCAATTCATCCTAGGTGTATGTAACACAATCAGTTATATTAATAAATGTCCTGGCTCTTCCAAGCTTTATAATGGCAGTGAAAGGCTGTTTCTGTTTTGAAGTCCATAAAAGTGCATCTATCCATCATAAAAGTGCATCTATCCATCATAAAAGTGCATCTGTCCATGATAAAAGTGCATCTGTCCATCATAAAAGTGCATCTGTCCATCATAAAAGTGCATCTATCCATGATAAAAGTGCATCTATCCATCATAAAAGTGAATCTATCCATGATAAAAGTGAATCTATCCATGATAAAAGTGAATCTATCTATGATAAAAGTGCATCTATCCATCATAAAAATGCATCTATCCTTGATAATAGTGCATCTATCCATGATAAAAGTGAATCTATCCATCATAAAAGTGAATCTAACCATCATAAAAGTGCATCTATCCATGATAAAAGTGCATCTATCCATCATAAAAGTGCATCTATCCATCATAAAAGTGCATCTGTCCATGATAAAAGTGCATCTGTCCATCATAAAAGTGCATCTGTCCATCATAAAAGTGCATCTATCCATGATAAAAGTGCATCTATCCATCATAAAAGTGAATCTATCCATGATAAAAGTGAATCTATCCATGATAAAAGTGCATCTATCCATCATAAAAGTGCATCTATCCATCATAAAAGTGCATCTATCCATGATAAAAGTGAATCTATCCATCATAAAAGTGAATCTAACCATCATAAAAGTGCATCTATCCATGATAAAAGTGCATCTATCCATCATAAAAGTGAATCTATCCATCATAAAAGTGAATCTATCCATCATAAAAGTGCATCTATCATCATAAAAGTGCATCTGTCCATCATAAATGTGCATCTATTCATCATAAAAGTGCATCTATCGTCATAAAAGTGCATCTGTCCATCATAAAAGTGCATCTATCCATCATAAAAGTGCATCTATACATGATAAAAGTGCATCTATACATGATAAATATTATGGACAAATGCACTTTTATGGACTTCAAAACAGAAACAGCCTTTCACTGCCATTATAAAGCTTGATTGATGAATGGATGCACTTTTATCATGGATAGATGCACTTTTATGTATTTTTTTAATATAACTCTGATTGTGTTCGTCTGAAAGAAGAATGTCATATACACCTAGGATGTCTTGAGGGAGAGTAAATCATGGGCTGATTAATGGCCGTACGGCACACGTTCATGAAATGACTTACAGTAAACAGCGCCACGACGGCTCCCTGTACGAGTCCGGTGAGAACGTCACTCCAGTGGTGTTTATAATCCGAGACGCGGGAGAGACCCACATACAGAGAGGCGGCGATGAACGAGACCTGGAGAGTCGGCCGCACCAGTCGAGCCCATCTAACCCTCAGTCTGGACTGCAGATACAGCTTCACAGAGGAAAACAGACTGTATATTAGCATAAATAAAAATTAAAAATCTCTCTCTCTCTCTCTATATATATATATATACATATTAGACTTGTATAAATATATGTCACTTAAGGCAAGACAATACTACAAACTATTACCATACTACCCCAGATGATTAATCACTGTACATCAAGACAATTGTTTTGTATTACAAGTTTTCTGAAGTGTTATGTTTGAATATGCAAATGAGGCATTATCTAAACAAGTTTATATCTCGCAATTCAGACTTTTTTCTCGCAATTGCAAGTTTATATCTCACAATTCTGACTTTTTTCTCGCAGCTGCAAGTTTATATCTCGCAATTCAGACTTTTTTCTCGCAATTGCAAGTTCATATCTCACAATTCTGACTTTTTTCTCGCAGCTGCAAGTTTATATCTCGCAATTCTGACTTTTTTCTCGCAGCTGCAAGTTTATATCTCACAATTCTGACTTTTTTCTCGCAGCTGCAAGTTTATATCTCACAATTCCGACTTTTTTCTCGCAATTGCAAGTTTATATCTTACAATTCTGACTTTTTTCTCGCAATTGCAAGTTTATATCTCGCAATTCTGACTTTTTTCTCGCAGCTGCAAGTTTATATCTCGCAATTCAGACTTTTTTCTCGCAATTGCAAGTTTATATCTCACAATTCTGACTTTTTTCTCGCAGCTGCAAGTTTATCTCACAATTCAGACTTTTTTCTCGCAATTGCAAGTTTATATCTCACAATTCTGACTTTTTTCTCGCAATTGTAAGTTTATATCTCGCAATTCTGACTTTTTTCTCGCAGCTGCAAGTTTATATCTCACAATTCTGACTTTTTTCTCGCAATTGCAAGTTTATATCTCGCAATTCTGACTTTTTTTCTCGCAATTGCAAGTTTATATCTCACAATTCTGATTTTTTCTCGCAATTGCAATTCATATCTCACAATTCTGACTTTTTTCTCGCAATTGCAAGTTTATATCTCGCAATTCTGACTTTTTTCTCGCAATTGCAAGTTTATATCTCGCAATTCTGACTTTTTTCCTCGCAATTGCAAGTTTATATCTCGCAATTCTGACTTTTTTTCTCGCAATTGCAAGTTTATATCTCACAATTCTGACTTTTTTCTCGGAATTGCAAGTTTATATCTCGCAATTCTGACTTTTTTTCTCGCAATTGCAAGTTTATATCTCGCAATTCTGACTTTTTTCCTCGCAATTGCAAGTTTATATCTCGCAATTCTGACTTTTTTCCTCGCAATTGCAAGTTTATATCTCCGAATTCTGACTTTTTTTTTCTGCAATTGCAAGTTTATATCTCGCAGTTCTGACTTTTTTCTTGCAATTGCAAGTTTATATCTCACAGTTCTGACTTTATAACATGCAATTGTGAGAAACAAAGTCAGAATCGCAATTACCTTTTTTATGTTTTATTCTGTGGCGGAAACAATCTTCCATAGAAAATACTGTAAACAGACCAAATTTTTAGGAGTAGAATGTTGTATATATCAGGCGAACAATATATGAACAAAGCTTCAGAATATAGATATGAAAAAAACTGTAAAGTTTGGTGTGTGTAAAACTGCTGAAGTGATTTCTGACTCAAACTCACCGCCTTTAAAGACTGAAATCTACAGACAAGTGTAATGAAATAAAGACTTAAATGTGTATTTTGGATGTTTTCTTTTCACTGGTCTAAAAAAAGACATGTCATGGAAGCGTTTGGCCTGTAGTGTCTCACCTTTAATTTGATTTAATATTCTCATAAGAGCACACTTACAGCAAGGAACAGCATACAGTACATGGAGAACGATGCGTGACCAGAATAAAAGGAAAGCCTATAAGTAGAAGATTGTACATCATTATTAGTAAATTGCATTGTTTTATAGCCTAAAAAAGTCATATTGCATGGGAACATCAGAACTGCTCAGTGTTTTGCTCACCGGCCTTCATTGGTGACTTGTGGATCTCCAGTGCAGGTGAAGTTCTCGATATACCCCGATCTGCAGTCGACGAGGCTCCAGTGCGGTTTGCAGACGGTCAGGAAGTGAGGTCTCAGGCGGCCGATGGTGTATTTGGTGATGTCGGTCAGCGACTGGCTCAGCGCCGCTCCGAACACGAAGGATCCCACGGCCTTGTACACACACACTATATATTCATAACGTAAAGAAGCTCTGGACTTCAGATAGATCGAAAAACACTCGCCGAAGATGATCTGTGTGAAGAGAACAAGCTTGGAATAAACATTAAACTGACTTTATATCTCACAATTTCAGACTTCATAACTCGCAATTGCCACCTCTGTAATTATGAGATTTTTAAACTCACAGTTTCAAGGGGGAAGAAAATCACAATTGTAAGATAAAAAGCCCCAATTTCCTTTTTTATTTTTTAATCTGAGGTGGGAGCAAGCTTCCAAACAAATTGAGCATGTTCATATTTATTGTTTATTATTCAAATGAAGCAGTACTGATTAAGAAAGCAGTCGAAGACTTACTAAATGAGTCAAGGGTGTCGAGTTACATTCAAGCTTTTCTAAACCCAAAAATGAAAATTAGCCCATGATTTACTCACCCTGAAATTATATTAAAAATGTCCTGGCTCTCCAAGCTTTATAATGGCAGTGAATGGGCACCATATTTTTTCATAGGATGACTTGAGGGAGAGTAAATCATGGGCTAATTTCATTTCTGAGTGAACTACCCCTTTAAGGCATTTTTTAAGGAAAAAACGTTTAAATATGTCATTTTGGTGATCAAAGATGAGTTTTAAGGGATAAGATTATTGACTACGGGGGACTTTAAATGTTGTCACAATTCAGAATTCATAACTCTGAAGAAAAAGCTGTAATTGTGGGAATTAAACACAGTTGCAAGGGGAAAGAAAACCTGAATTGTGAGATAAAAGATAAAAGCAAGCTTCCATTCACATGACTCTAATTGAGCGTGTTAATTGTTATTGTATATGAAGTTTATTGATGTGGCAAATGAAGCACTACTGGTTAAGAAAGGAAGGCTTACCAGCAGCAGAGCGAATGGAATCATTATTCCCATCAGTAACTGGTAAGATATGGTGTCTTCTTTAAAAGGGTACTTGATGGTGTCATCGCTGCAAAAAAAGCCTCTTTTGAACGGCGTGTGCCGAATATTCAAGACCGCGAACGGAAGTCCAGCTGCAAAAGAAGAACGTCTCACATTTACATTTACATTTACCTAGCAACACAATAGCAACCACCCAGAACACCCTAGCAACTCCCTAGCAACCACCCAGAACACCATAGCAACCACCTAGCAACCGTGTCGAATTTTGCCACTGCAAGCACCACTCACATTTTCTTCAGGAAATGTACAGTCTAGTTTTTGATATTGTTTCACTAGTGTGTGCAGGACACTATAGTTCATCTATGTAAGTGAGGAGAGCAAAATAAAAGTAAACTGTGACATATTATACCCAAATATTCTTCATACAGTGACTACCAGTAACATTTATAATATGGTTATATGGTATTATCTAATTGTGTAGTTAAATTTAACAGCTGACAGATATTCAACATAATTCATGTGTGAGATAATCTAACAGAAGGACGGACAAAACCAGTGAAATATCAACTGAGTTCTGCTCATATTTTATCACCATTCTCTAAACTATAGCGAATAAACTGTGATGATGTGAGAAACATTGAAGACGTCTGAATATATATGTTGGTTTGACTGTATGTCACCGTTCCAGCTGAAATATAGAAGAAATAATCAAACTAACAGACACACTGTTAAATGTTTCTTCACTGGTGAATTTTATTTTATGTTAGACGAACATGTACACAGTAAAAAAAAAATGTTGGGTTATTTTTTAACCAAACTGTTGGGTTACGCATATTGGGTCATAATGTTGGGTTTTTCATTTTCCAAAAATGTTGGGTCATTTTAAACATCGTTGGGTGTTTTTCCTATATATAACAGAGAGTGTTTCAGTGCACATTCACCATTATGACTGATAATCATATAACTTCACATGATTTAAATAAAGCGTTCAACAACAGAGCACAGTAAAAAACGTATTATTATTATTTTTTAACCCAACCGTTGGGTTATGCATTTGGGTCATTACGTTGGCTTATTTTCCAAACATCGTTGGGTAATTTTTCCTTATATATAATTAGAGAGGAACAGAGTGTTTCTGTGTAGATTCAGCTTAAATCAAATTACTTCACATGATTTAAATCAAGTGTTCAACAATAGAGGTTCAACAAAGGCTCTGTATTCTGTCTCGCCAGACTATAGACTTATTATTCTAGCATTCGTATACATCCAATTCAGGCCATTCACTTTCATTGGGAATCACAGTCTCTTGCCCACAAACATTCTATGCATTTCTATTCAAGATCTAATAATGCATATAACATTAAGCTAATAGTGAAGTGGCTGTAAGCTAACAAAAAAATGTGACCCTGGACCACAAAACCCAGTCTCGAGGGATATCTGTGGCAATAGCCAACAATACAGTGTATGGGTCAAAATTATCGATTTTTATTTTAAGCCAAAAATCATTAGGATATTAAGTAAAGATCATGTTCCATGAAGATATTTGGTAAATTTCCTACCGTAAATATATCCAAAAAATATTTTTGTGAGTGGATGCAGAAACATCAAGGACTTCATTTGGACAACTTTAAAGGAGATTTTCTCAATATTTACATTTTTTTGCACCCTCAGATTCCAGATTAGCAATAGTTGTATCTTGGCCAAATATTGTCATATCATAACAAATCATTCATAAATGGAAAGCTTATTTAATCAGCTTTCAGATGATGTATAACTCTCAATTTCAAAAAATGTACCCTTATGACTGGTTTTGTGGTCCAGGGTCACATATGTTCTAAAACATTTAGCTAACGTTTCCATTATGTTATGAAAACGTTACTTCTAAATGTTTAAAACGTCCAGTAAAAAAAAAATAAAAAAACAGTTTTGGTGATGCAAACGTTACATTGTATCATTCTTACTTTTAAATGTTCTCTGAACGTTCTGAAACAAGTAGTAACATTTAAAAAACGTTAGACGAATGTCCAACTAAAACATTTAAGACAAAAACGTTCCATGAACGATGTATAAATAATATTTTTGTGCTAATGTTTTGAGAATATCATTAAGACCAGATAACTTTGAAAGAACGTTCTACTAACGTTACTGGAAGAACGTTTGTTCTTAATTTTGTTTCTTTTTCCAGAACGTTAGCTAAAATGTTACTGTGCTTTTACTAAACGTGTGAATGTAAACGCAACTTATGGTAACACTTTATTTTACAGTGTCCTTGTTACATTTGTTACATGCACTTACCATAGTAATAACAGTAAATGATGCATCGTTACATGCAACTAACCCTCAACCAAACCCTAACCCTATAGTAAGCACATGTAGTTAATTATTATTACTCAGTACTTAAATATATAATTACACTGTAACAATGACTCCTTAAAGTAAAGTGTAACCTAAGTTATCTGTGAGCACTTACTCTTATCTCACCTCATAAAAGAACTATATCTCTATACAAACTTCTGCACTTTTCTTAGTATAATAATGAGATTTTGTATTCCGTATGTATATGGGGCGTATGTATATGGTGAGTATGAATATGCATGTTTGTAACGCTTGTTCACTGATACTCATCGTGCGGAGTTGCAACATTGAAGCGTTGCGACATTGTAGCGGTTTCGCGGCTGTGAAACATTGTTACATTCAGCAGATCTATAGGAATCTGAAACAATGCATTAAATAACGCCGATCAAATGAATAAAATAATCAGCTAAGGCTAATTAAAGAGGCAAACCGAGGCCAGAGGAGTGAGTGTGTGTGTGTGTGTGTGTGTGTGTGTGTGTGTGTGTGTGTGTGAGAGAACTCTTACCGAGTATCAGACAGCTGACGTCCACAATAATGCTCCAGAATCCTTTAGTCTCGAACATTCTCAGTTCCGCAAAAACACTGGAGTCTTTGAAGAACTTACAGTCGAACATTTATCTTCATCAGATAAAACAGTGAGAGATGTGCGACGCTATTTAACTTATTAACAGGAACTCATCAGTTAAGCTGCAGATAATCTGATCATCGAGCGAGAGAAAAACACCCGGCTGAGTTTTCCGTTCCTGTCGTCATGAACGAGCGTGAATCTAGTGAGTTTATGGCAGTGTTCCGATGTTTGTCGCCGTTACATCTCCGGTTACTTCATATCGCATGATGATGAGGTCAATCCCTCTATCTGTCAATCATCTACAAGCTCCGCCCACCGCTTCCTCTTCCTCAGTCTCTCACTGAGAAGAGCTTCTGCATTCTCATTCACTTTCACTACACTCAAAATACTGTTTAAAGTATGAAGTCATATATATATATATATATATATATATTGTATATCAGAGCTGCGACATTGTAACGAGTTTGCGGGACAGTGAAACATTTGTTACATTCATCAGGTGAGAATCCCCTGCAATAAAATATAAAAAAACATCAGCTACTAAGAGGTCATATATATATATATATTCAAGTCAAGTTTATTTTAATGGCGCTTTATGAAACAGATTGTTTCAAAGCAGCTTCTCATTAATAAAAAGGGAAATAAAATCAATTATGCAAACTTCAGTTCAATTTAAAAACTTTAGTGAATGAGGGAACATTAAGGGAATTTTATTATTTTGCAATAAATTGTTTCCGCTAAAATAAGTTACACACACACACACACACACACACACACACACACACACACACACACACACACACACACTGTGTTGTTCTGCAGGACACACACACACACAAACACTCAGTGTTGTTCTGCAGGACACACACACACACACACACACACACACACACACACACACACACACACTCAGTGTTGTTCTGCAGGACACACACACACACACACACACACACACACACACACTCACACACACACACACACACACACACACACACACACACACACACACACACTCAGTGTTGTTCTGCAGGACACACACACACACACACACTCAGTGTTGTTCTGCAGGACACACACACACACACACACACACACACACACACACACACTCAGTGTTGTTCTGCAGGACACACACACACACACTCAGTGTTGTTCTGCAGGACACACACACACACACATACACATTCAGTGTTGTTCTGCAGGACACACACACACACACTCAGTGTTGTTCTGCAGGACACACACACACACACACACACACACTCAGTGTTGTTCTGCAGGACACACACACACACACACACACACACACACACACACACACACACACTCAGTGTTGTTCTGCAGGACACACACACACACACACACACACTCAGTGTTGTTCTGCAGGACACACACACACACACACACACTCAGTGTTGTTCTGCAGGACACACACACACACTCAGTGTTGTTCTGCAGGACACACACACACACACACACACACAGTGTTGTTCTGCAGGACACACACACACACACACACACACACACACACACACACACAGTGTTTCAGCTAGAAAAATAAGTTCTTCCTGTTCAATTGAATGCACACATTAGTTCAGTCAAACACTTTATTTAATATTTTTTATAGTTTATTTGATTCAGTATTGACCTGAACACACTGACAGGAGGAACACAGGGATGTCAGCACTCCTCATGCTAATGCTACACGTTTATAATTAATACACAGAACATAAAGACTCTTCAGAATGCATGAACACAGATGATAAACAACCAAAACAAAGACTTGAACCGGCCGTCCGTGACACTGCGAACACAACTCGCGGTCTAAAACTAATCTCCAGTGTCTAAAGAACAGGCTTGTTTTATTCCCAAACATTCAGCCGGAAACAGACATCCGATGCTTGTATATGCAGTGCGTTAGTACATGTGAATCCCAGACGGAGCGTGTGATGAAGATGATGATGATGATGGCCTCACGATCCGATCATGTCATAGACGTAGATGTGATAGTCATCGTCGAACTTGATGAAGTAAACGGAGGGTTTGGCCTGAACCTGCTGGATGATCGTTCCCATTCTCTGCGTTCCCTCTTTGTTCTGACACTCCACCTGCTTCCCGACCAGCGATTCGCTGACCTCTCCCGGCTCCCGGCTCTCAGCCGGATCCTCTGGCGGAGGGAAACACGCAGCAAAAGCTTTAATGACCGGCCGGATCATTCATAAACACCCAGTTTCAGGACTTCATATGTTACAGTAACTGATACAGTGCTCTTCTTCATGGAATGTGATTCTGATATCATATAAAACATTTATTGAAATAAATGATAAATAAATAAATAAATGATCCCAGTTCCCGGATCGGACCAGATGACAGAGTGTGTTAACTGAGGTCATCAGGGTCGTGTAGCCCGCCGCTGTAAACGCCCACTCAGGAGGTGTTTAAAGATGTACTAAAGTGACAGAAATCTCTGGTGTTGATGTGCGCTTGAAAGGAGATCAGTGTTTAATATGACGATATTAAAGTTTTCGAATAAGAGATAAAAATAAGGTCAAAAGATTGAAGTCTTAAAGGGATACTCCACTTTTTTTGGAAATAGGCTCATTTTACAACTCCCCCAGAGTTAAACAGTCGAGTTTTACCGTTTTTGAATCCATTCAGCCGAACTCGGGTCTGGCGGTAGCACTTTTAGCATAGCTTAGCATACATCATTGAATCGGACAGGACCATTAGCATCTCTCTCAAAAAAATGACCAAAGAGTTTCGATATTTTTCCTATTTAAAACTTGACTCTTCTGTAGTTACATCGTGCACTAAGACCGACGGAAAATGTAAAGTTACGATTTTTTAGGCTGATATGGCTAGGAACTATACACTCATTCCTGCGTAATAATCAAGAAACTTTACTGCCGTAGTATAGTTCCTAGCCATATCAGCATAGAAAATCATCGTAACTTTACATTTTCCGTCGGTCTTAGTGCACGATGTAACAACAGAAGAGTCAAGTTTTAAATAGGAAAAATATCGAAACTCTTTGGTCATTTTTTTGAGAGAGATGCTAATGGTCTTGTCCGATTCAATGATCTATGCTAAGCTATGCTAAAAGTGGTACCGCCAGACCGGAGATCGGCTGAATAGATTCGAAAACTGTTTAACTCTGGGGGAGTTGTAAAATGAGCCTATTTCCAAAAAGAGTGGAGTATTCCTTTAAGGGAATCCTTTTGAAGGAAAAATCTATATAATTATTTTTATAAGTTATTTGAAAACGAAAGTCATTTCTGGCAAAGATGTCTTAAGTTGGGCTCGAGTTATAAGATGGAGGATAAAGTGTGATGTAACAGGCTGATGAGAGTGCAGTGAGTCGGCTGAACGCTGCGATAATGAGTGATAATGAGCGCTCTACAGTCAAGCACAGGGTTTCAGCTGGAAACCAGAGACACAGAGATAAAATTTATAAAAGAAATCATGCTACAGGCCGCTCAGATTTCATACATTTAGAGGGCGATTTGTATTTAAATGTTTTAAAAGTAAAACTGAATGACTTTAAAGAAGTCTTTAAAATAATAATGCAGACCTTAAACGATAGAAGTGACATTTTTGACTAGTTTGGGACCAGTGACTTCTCCGTACGAGTCTCCACAGGGCCGATGGCTCCGGCTACAGACGCAGACGTGCACTGAACGGACGGCTGTGATATCGGTATAATCTCAGCAGTGCTATAGGGTGCTGTTTATAAGATGTTTACTGGATTTATGTGATTAAATACTGCTGTTATTAACCTATTAGGCAGTCCGAATGGCTCTTGAGTGTCTCTTCTCTGAGCTCGAGAAAACAACTGATTCTGTTGAAGAAAACAGTCAGAGATTTCGTAACGAGAGAGCGGTTATTTCTCAACGACGGGTTAGTTCCTCTTTGGCCAAACAGGAATTTGTTTTATTTTATTTCTATCTAAAAAAAAAAAAAAAAAAAAAAAAGGTACATGCTCTTTGACTGTAAACTGAAGGATGAATTCAGTAGAGACTTTAAGAGCTTAGATCAGGGGTCGGCAACCCAAAATGTTGAAAGAGCCATTTTGGACCAAAAAAATAATAAAAATTCTGTCTGGAGCCGCAAAAAATTAAAAGCCTTATATAAGCCTTATAATGAAGGCAACACATGCTGTAAGTGTCTATATTAGCTTTATTAGCCCCCTAGTATCAAAATGATGAGTAGGCTACAATGAGCATTCATGATTAAATGTTCGTTGACAGAAATGTTGAAATTATATATTTATTATACACGTTTTTACAACGTTGAAAAACTTTATCCCTTTCACACGTAAGTTTAAAATATTCTGGCTGACCCCCCCAGCGTGAGTTTTTCAAGGCGACCGTTATTTAGAATGTGTCACTTTATGGTTTCCATGGTGACGCGTCATTGCGTGTCACGTGACACATCGCAGCAACAACAGAGCTGAATTAATGATGATCTGCTTTTATGTCATTTTTCCTTTTTTATTCAAAATATTCACAAATTTGTTAGATATGGCATGAAATATCTGATATTCCGATTGTCAAACATATGCAGGTGGAACTGTTTTGTTGTTTACACACCTTTATTAACGATCGCGTTAGTTGAGCTGTATGCGCGATGGGCGCCGCCATCTTAGTTTGTGCCGCAGACGCAGTTCAGAGAATCGGATCTGTTGGATTTACAACACGTGAATTCATCACTTCTCCCAAAATACATAAAAGTAAGTGGCTGGTGAACTGGGAGAAGAATAGAGTAAACTTTAAAGTTACTTACACAATGTGTATCTGATATGAATAAAACGTGTCTAATTATAATGGAAAGGATTATTATTGCCTCTTCCTTTAACATCAGTGTGTATTTTACAAACTCTAAATGTATTGTTTTTTTAGTACTTCTATGTCTGAAACCTAAAATAAACATTATGTGGTTGAAAACACTGAAAAGTTGTGTTATATGACAGCTCTGAGCGCGCCTGTCTCTGGCTCAGCGCCAGCCAACGCGCGAGAGCACATTTGAATTTAGCAGTTGATCACGTGATGCACTGACCGTTCTAATCACACCGATGTGATCGTACGTGCGAAAGGGTTAAGAATGTTTGTCATGTTTTTCCTCCTACAGAAATTATATTAAAACAAAAAATATTTTTTCCATTTTCATATTTTTGAAAAAGCTCCAGGGAGCCACTAGGGCGGCGCTTAAGAGCCGCATGCGGCTCTAGAGCCGCGGGTTGCCGACCCCCGGCTTAGATGGATCATTATGGGTTTTAATTAGTTTTTAGTTAGACAACCATTGTGCTGTGAACCCAAAGGGTCTATAAAGGGGGTGAGGAAAATAATGGATTTAACATCCATCTTCGGTTATTATAAAAGGAATTGGAAATCATGGTTTTATAAAAACTAGTGTAGGCCCATATATCCTGGTATTCATGATTATAGGCAGTGAGTATCTGCGGGTCTATGCTAGGAGTACAGCGACAGTGCTGGCTCATTTAGCCCGGCTTCCGGAGAACAAATATGTACTTGTTTTGTAATCAGTGTTGTTGATGATTATACCACACATTAGTAAGATGTAAAGACAGACAGCTATGTCCAAAAGGTTCGGGAAATCAATAATGTACTATGTGGGATATTTTGTTGATATTAAGTCATTGAAGGAAAAAGATATTGTCTGTTTTATCAAAATGATATCGAGGAGGATAGGAGACTAAAGCCCGGGAAACACCAGACCAACCCGACGCCAAAGAGGAACTAGCGGTGAGGAAAGCCGAGGAGTCGTCGCCTGCGTCGGGGGGGAAAGCTGCACTGTAACTGTCTGTGTGTGCAGATATATTCATCTATATTCATCATTCAGAAAGGGAAAGCGACGCTACAGATACAAACACCGAAACCGTTTTGAAGATCAATCCTGCTAAACACTTTCTTCATTCCACTCCGCTCGTGTTAAAGGGTTAGTTCACCCAAAAATGAAAATTCTGTCAGTAATTACTCACCCTCATGTTGTTCCAACCGCGTAAGACCTTCGTTCATCTTCGGAACACAAATTAAGATATTTTTGATGAAACCTGAGCCATGTCTGAATCCTCCATAGGCTTCTATGTGACCGAAACTTGCTGGCCCAGAAAAGTTATTAAAGAGATCGTTAATATAGTCCAAGTAACTCCAGTGGCTCAATCTTAATTTTATAAAGCGACGAGAATACTTTTTGTGCGCAAAAACAAACAAAAATAACGACTTTATTCCACTTTTCATTTCCTTCTCTCTTGGCCTCGTAGTGTTTTTGCGCAGCGCGTCTGTGTTGCACGTCATCACGCATCACACACATGACCGGCGTCGGCCAATAGTGAGCCTACATGGTGACGTGCAACACAGACGCGCTGCGCAAAAACACTACGAGGCCCAGAGAGAAGGAAATGAATAGTGGAATAAAGTCGTTATTTTTGTTTGTTTTTGCGAACAAAAAGTATTCTCGTCGCTTTATAAAATTAAGATTGAGCCACTGGAGTCACTTGGACTATATTAACGATCTCTTTAATAACTTTTCTGGGCCAGCAAGTTTCGGTCACATAGAAGCCTATGGAGGATTCAGACATGGCTCAGATTTCATCAAAAATATCTTAATTTGTGTTCCGAAGATGAACGAAGGTCTTACGCGGTTGGAACAACATGAGGGTGAGTAATTACTGACAGAATTTTCATTTTTGGGTGAACTAACCCTTTAATATTGAAATATCCGCCCAGGAACACTCAGGGAAGATGCCGTAACATTAGATGAGCTTCTATCTGTACCGTTTTGACTTCATTGCTGCTGTTTTGCTATTATTCCCGCTAAGCTGAACAGCCAATCA
>NC_138240.1:833741-851241 GCF_964197995.2 Scardinius erythrophthalmus | reverse complement strand
CTTTTATTTATTGGCTTTTATATTTTACTTTTATATTATTATGACATATAAAGTGTACGTCTAAACATCAATAATATTGTGAACTAAGGTTCGAAATTTAGATTTGATTTACGATTCCTCAGTTTTTTTTTAAAAAAAGTGAATAAAACTTTTATTTTGAAATTGACTCAGAAGTACTCAGACCCGGAAGCCGGATGTTGATGCTCAGGAATGTTGATGTTAGAAAGTGGAAGAGAAGAGCGTTAACGAGAGCTGCTCGAGTTTATTAATTATTATTAATTAAATCCGGTCAGGATGATTGAGGTCTCGAGCAGAATGTGAGAGTCGGACGGAAAACATCATGCTGTTCAAACACCTCAGAGTGAGTGACGTCATCGCACCTCAGCATTATCACTGTTTTTATTGTAAATGAAGGAACTGATGATGAGCGAGTTTCCGTGTGTTGTGCGATGGTTAATTCTGTCACGTGTTCAGACGGATCTATAGTGACAGATTAATGTTCATGGTTTTTCTCACTCTCTCTCATACACACACACACACTCAAACACATACACTCTGTCACACACATACACTAACACAGACACACACTCTCATTCATTCACTTATACACATACTCAAACACACACACTCTCTCACACAATTACACTCCCACACACTCACTTACACTCACACTCACACACTCACTCTCACACACTCACTCACTCTCACACACAATTACACTCACACACTCACTCTCACACACAATTACACTCACACTCACTCACTCACTCACTCTCACACACACATTACTCCCACACTTAAACATACACTTACACCCACACACACACACATTCACAGACTCACACACACACACACACACACACTTACACTCGCATACACACATTCTCTCTCACACACACTCACTCACACAGACACACTTTTACACACACACACACACACACACACTTACACTCGCATACACACATTCTCTCTCACACACACTCACTCACACAGACACACTTTTACACACACACACACACACACACACACACACACATTCACAGACTCACACACACACACACACACACACTTACACTCGCATACACACATTCTCTCTCACACACACTCACTCACACAGACACACTTTTACACACACACACACACACACACACACACACACACACACACACATTTACACACACACTGACACTGTCTCTCACACCTGAGACTGTCATGTTTCACAGCTGTGTGTGTGTGTGTGTGTGTGTGTGTGTGTGTGTGTGTGTGTGTGTGTGTGTGTGTGTGTGTGTGTGTGTGTGTGTGTGTGTGTTCCAGCAGCGCAGTGTGGGCCGGGCGAGGGTGTCTCATGCGGTGGCCGTGATCTTCCTGGAGTTCTTCTCCTGGGGTCTCCTGACCACGCCGATGCTGACGGTGCGTCTCTCTCACACACACACACACACACACACACACACACACACACACACACACACACACACACACACACTGTTCTCTGACCTGTTCTTCATTACAGGTGCTGCATGAAACCTTCCCACAGCACACGTTCCTCATGAACGGCCTCATCCAGGGCGTCAAGGTCAGCGGCTCACATTTGCATATCATTCGCATATCATTTGTGTTCACTGTGGTCATAATGTGTGACAGTCCTCGATCATTATTGGCTAGATATTATATTTTCTTACTGTGTAAAAGGCCGTTTTGCATTGAATGTCGTAACTGGAGTGTGTGTTCAGTGGAGTGTGTTCAGGCGTAACTGGAGTGTGTTCAGTCGTAACTGGAGTGTGTGTTCAGTGGAGTGTGTGTTGAGTGGTAACTGGAGTGTGTGTGCTGTGTTTCAGGGTCTGCTGTCGTTCATGAGCGCTCCTCTGATCGGGGCCTTGTCTGATATTTGGGGCAGAAAAAGTTTCCTGTTGCTCACAGTGTTTTTCACCTGCGCCCCAATCCCACTGATGAGGATCAGCCCATGGTGAGTGTGTGTGTGTGTGTGTGTGTGTGTGTGTGTGTGTGTGTGTGTGTGTGTGTGTGTGTGTGTGTGTGTGTGTGTGAGAGAGAGAGAGAGAGAGAGAGACTGTGTTCACTGTGCTCTCAGAGAGAGGTGGAGACAGAAGAACACTTCCTGATACACTGTGATCACTATCACAGCATTAGATCAGACTATTTCACTAGATTCCAACAACTAGAACCAAATTTTATGGCATTACCAAATTCAGAAAAATTAAAGCATATTCTGGGAGAGAACTCCAGCTCAATCACAACAGCAGCAAAATGTACATAGGTGTTTTTTTTTTTTTTTTTGGTTTGTTTTTTGAGAGAGAAAGTGTGTGTGTGTGTGTGTGTGTGTGTGTGTGTGTGTGTGAGAGCGAGAGAGAGAGAGCTCCATCACATGACTCTCAAGTGACTGAGTCTCTAGTACCCAGTGGAGACGAATGCACTGATTCACAGACTGACTTTGATCTGTAGTTTGTGCTGTACAGCGCTGGACCTGTTGATGTTTCTGTTGTTAAAGGAGAGCTCCGGTCAATTTTAACATTGAGCTCATTTTTTTGTACATTTGGAGTTCTGTCAATACAGAGAACAACTACAAAAATCGGTGTTGCCTACACCGAGTTATTCTATTTTTAAAATTTGCACCCTGTTGACTTCAATAGGGCAAGTACTAAACCTGCTTTTAGGCTCTTAACATCCTTGATGTGTCATTACAAGTGCACAGAAAATGTGAGTGATTCCTTCTGAGTGAACACGAGTGAGTCTGACTGCAGTAGATGTGAAAGATATGTATAAAAATGGTGTTATTTTAGCCAGCGCACATACCTGTGTTTACATCCTGTTTTCGGTCGAAGTCCACAGTAGTCGATTGCCGAGTTCACGCGCAGAGGTTTAGTTACCTATGATCACGCGCATGAACTCGACAATCGACTACTATGGACTTACTATGGACTTCGAAATGAGCTCAATGTTAAAATTGACCGGAGTTCTCCTTTAAGATGAACTGATTCATGTGTGTGTGTGTGTGTGTGTGTGTGTGTGTGTGTGTGTCTCTCTTCATCAGGTGGTTCTTTGCACTGATGTCGGTGTCTGGACTTTTCTCTGTTACATTTTCTGTGATATTTGCGTATGTGGCTGATATTACAGAAGAGCATGAAAGAAGCACAGCGTATGGACTGGTGAGAACACACACACACACACACACACACACACACACACACACACACACACATACACTCTCACACAGAGACACACACACACACACACACACACACACACACTCACACTCACACACACACACAGACACACACACATACACACACACTATAGTGACTATATTGGTCATTAGCTCTTCTGCTCAGTTCCAGATGCTCGTATGATTCCAGCTGTTCTATTATTAGTGTTTCATTATTGATGAACTGATGCAACAGAGTTTAAGTTAGTCTCATATGTGATGAGGTTTGCATCGCTGATTCTGTTACTCTCCTGTGTATCGCTGTGAAGCTGCTGTGGAGCAGTCTGGACTTTATAAAGCGCAATCAGAATAAATCACATATTCTCCCTCCGTGAAGCTTCTAAACGGATCATTCACATTCATCCAAAGCCACTTACACTGCATTCCAGCTTCACATCTACACTCTTATCAGTTCCTGCTTTCCCTGGGAGTCGAACCCCTGACCTTGGCGTTGCAAGCGCCAGCGCTCCACTGTTGTCTGGTTGTTTGATCTCTTTGCTTGTGTCGTGCTCCAGGTTTCAGCGACGTTCGCGGCGAGTTTAGTGACGAGTCCAGCTATCGGAGCGTTCCTGTCGGCCCAGTACGGGGACAGTCTGGTGGTTCTGCTCGCCACCATCATCGCAGTGGCCGACATCCTCTTCGTCCTGCTGGTGGTTCCCGAGTCTCTGCCCGACAAAATGAGGCTGTCATCATGGGGTTTCCCCATTTCCTGGGCGCAGGCGGATCCCTTCGCTGTGAGTCACACGCTTGTCATCTACAGAGGGTGTGAATAACACAATAAACACACAGAAATGAAAGCAGCAGTTCAGAGAGCATCTGATCACAGTGATGTTTCATGTTGACAGATGAGCTCATTATAATCAAACTATCATAACTGTGTAATTTTAGACAGTAGACTATATAGATCTGGCTACGTGAGACTATAGTTTGAATTAATTCATTTTCTTTGCATGACACACTGACATTACAGTACAGAACGGCTCTTGCCTGAACATTATACGAGCGTTTGTTCACATCCTTCTGATTGTTACATATTTATATTTCACATAAAAACCGGTCTATAGTCTTATATAGAAAACCTAGGAAGTCAGATGTGTATTTTTTTAAGTTTCATCACAAGCTGTTCACACACTGGTAATAAAAAAGCGATTCATAATAATAGAGGTTTATGCATTGATGTCAGTTTCCCGCAGGAACACTGAGTGGCAGAAGAGCTGAGAGGGACTGGAGTTAATAGAGGAAACTGCGAAAACACGAGTAAAACAAACGATTATCAGTTTAAATTTGCCTGTAAACGCTTTATATAAATACATTATAGGAAACATACAATATACAATGTGTAACCGCAGTCGCTCAGGCCGACGGTGACGTGATGCGCATGCCCTCTATACTCGTGTGTTTTATATACTCAGTCTTATTGGATGATAGTTAAGCGAGGGCAGTGACATGTGATGTGAGATATGACGTTCTCCGATTGATCCCGCATCTCAAATAATGCAGAACATCCTTTGAGTTTTAGATATTCTGTCAGTTCTTGTGACACAGCTGTATGTGTGTGTGTGTGTGTGTGTGTGTGTGTGTGTGTGTGTGTGTGTGTGTGTGTGTGTGTGTGTGTGTGTGTGTGTGTGTGTGTGTGTGTGTGTGTGTTAGTCCCTGAGGAAGGTTGGGAAAGACTCCACAGTGCTGCTCATCTGCGTCACAGTGTTCCTGTCGTATCTGCCGGAGGCCGGACAGTATTCCAGCTTCTTCCTCTACCTGGGACAGGTGCGTAACGCTTCGAGGTCACTTCCGCAGTGTGGCATGAATTTGAGTTAATTTTCCCTTTAAGCACAAACATTAGAAACTGTGTGTTGGTGTTTCAGGTCATCAACTTCTCATCAGAAGCGATTGCAGCTTATATAGCGATGGTGGGAATCCTGTCCATCATTGCACAGGTAAAGACCTTCAGCTTAGTTTTCACAAACCCTTGTCTTGTAATTATATATATATAATTAACAGTAAATAATCTCCTCTCTGGTATTTTTTTATTGCTAACTAATGAACTGTGAACACAAGAACCAATGAGGTTCGTTCTCGTGTTACGCAGCACGCTTGAGCTTTTGATTATGTTGCTGATCAGTGTTTATATGTGAATAAAAGCCTAAATCGGACCTGATCATCTGCTGTCAATCAATGAGCCGATGGCCGATACGTTGTTGCATCCCTGTTCATGACACTGATTGTCTTTTTGCAGACGTTACTTTTGAGCATTCTGATGAAGAGGATTGGAAATAAAAGCACAGTGCTACTGGGCCTGGGGTTTCAGCTGTTCCAGCTGGCCTGGTACGGCTTCGGGTCAGAACCATGGTGAGCTGGATCTACGGTCCGAGTCTGTCCTGATACTATGATGGATAAGTAGGGCTGGGTATCCATTCAGATGTTCCAACTCAATGAATATAGATTTAATACAAATCTTACATTTTTTTTTTTTTTAAAGAACAGTGAACATAAATTTACAAGGGGTTAATTAATAAAAATAAATTAAGAGCCACAAACCTGTATATTAAACTCTTTTTATTTGAGGTACATTAAAACCAGCTCTATATTTCAAATGCATACAATAAATAGACAGGAATTTGATTAAGTTGAAAATTGAAAATTGGACGGGTCAGAAGAGTCGCACGCCTTGATTAAAGGATCAGGTTATTTTATGTTTAGTATTAAACATACATAATATCTCATAATGGAGGCATAATGGAACTAATACAGGCTTTTGGGTGATAGATAAATAAATATGGAAAAAATTATACGTGGCCTTTGAGAATTTTGATTCGACCACATTTTTAAATAAAAAACGATTAATCTAAAAATATTTTTTTTGCCCAGCCCTATGGATGAGGTTTATTTTGATCTGTATCGACTGGCATTGTTTGTAATGGAAAAGAGATTGAACGCGTGACGTCAGCACTATTGTGAAGGGATTACCAGCCTGTGACTCGCTGGGTTTAAAATAGTGTTTGTGTTTGTGTGTCCCAGGATGATGTGGGCGGCCGGGACCGTCGCTGCCATGTCCAGTATCACCTTCCCCGCGGTGAGCGCGCTGGTGTCTCACTGCACAGACCGCGACCAGCAGGGTAAGACTCAGACGTGTGTGTTAAAGGACCTGTCGTCTTGTGTTAACAGGGTAAGACTCAAAACACAACAACAACATGGGCGTTAAAAAGAGCTTGAGTGGCTCGTGTTAAAGCACTGACGGAACCGTCCATATCGCTGTGGAAGAAGAGCCAAATTATGTACATTAACAATGATTTAAAATATTAAAGGAGTCGTTCACTTCAGAATTAAAGTTTCCTTATAGTTTACTCTCCCCAACGCCAACCAAGATGTTCATGTCTTTCTTTCTTCAGTGGGAAAGAAATGAAGGTTTTTGAGGGAAAACACTCCAGGATGTTCCTCCATATAGTGTCTTCAATGGGGTCCAACGGGTCGAAGGTCCAGATGTGAGTTTCAGTGCAGCTTCAAAGTCTCGATCCAGCCGAGGAATAAGAGTCTCATCTAGACACACCAGCGGACATTTTAGAACAAAATACACATGTATATAGTTTAAACCACTAATGCTGGTCTTGCACTCGCTGTGATGCGACACACATTACGTAATCAGGTTGAAAGGTCAAGCGTGACGTGGGGGAAGAACAGACCCAGTGTTTACAAAGCAAACGTGAAAAGACTGAGACAAACACTATTTACAAAAAAACAATGATGTCGGACGAATTTGAAGTTGGAAGGGAAAAAGAGATGGAGTTTTTCGCTCTATCCTACATTTATAAACCGGAACATGCTTGACTTTTCACCCTGATTACGTAATGTGTGTCTCATCACAGCGAGAGCAAGACGAGCATCTGTAGGTTAAAAGTATATAAATGTGTATTTAGTTATAAAATGTCGGCTGGTTTGTCTAGATGAGACTCTTATTCCTCGGCTGGATCGTGTCGAGACTTTGAAGCTGCACTGAAACTCACATCTGGACCTTCGACCCGTTGGACCCCATTGAAGACACTATATGGAGGAACATCCTGGAGTGTTTTCCTCAAAAACCTTCATTTCTTTTCCACTGAAGAAAGAAACACATGAACATCTTGGATGGCGTGGGGGAGAGTAAACTATCAAAATTAAATTATAAATTAAACAAATCCTTCAAATTAAAATATCAATCCACATCAAACTGGAAGTAGCGGATACAATTTCAGTGTGGCAAAATGTCTCTGGCACTGATTCTCTGGATTTGATGATTTGTGTGTGTTGTTTTAGGAGCGGTTCAGGGAATGATCACAGGGATTCGAGGTCTGTGTAACGGACTCGGTCCTGCTCTCTTCGGATTCATATTCTTCCTCTTCAATGTGGAGCTGAAGGAGATGAGCCCCGTCCCGAACCCCGTCACGCCCGCCACCGAAGAGGTCAGAGGTCACTGCTCAGTCAAGCTTTCAGGAGCCGCATTTCCATTTCCCTTCAGATTGCGGATTGAAAATACGCCCAATGAAAATATGTCAAACTCGCTAAAACTCCCATGTATCGCAAAAAAATTTATCCGCTCGCATGAGATGGTAAAGGTCGAAAAAGGAATGTTTCGCAAAACTGCAATGGACACAGTTTTAGCATTTACAGTCACCTGACGTACGTAAAGTCGATCGTTCTTTAACGAAGGCGAGGTGTGTTTGGACAGAAGACGAGACAGAGCTCTTTATTAAACTCATAAAAGACAAAAGAATTATGGGAATACTGGATTCTAAACCTCAAAGAAATGCCACAATCAAGACCTCGAAGCAGATCTGAGTGTGAAACTCCCAGAAACTCTCCCAGTATAAGGGGCTTTTCTTCCCATTAATGCTTGGATGCACGCCTTCATCTCCTTCCAATAATAATAATAATGGCAGCTATAAAGTGTAATACTTTAATAAAGTGCGGCGGCTGCGATATACGTAAACCTGCCAACATGATTATCTCGAGAGGAAAAATGACGTTTTAGTCGCATAACAACGGTTAAATGGAAACGCCGTCATTTCGCAATAGTTTTTTAGCGACATTTAGAAAATATCGCTAAACTTTTGCGCAAATCTATAATGGAATCGCGGCTAGTGTTATTTTCCTGTATTTGTTTCTGTTTGAATTAACATTATTTTTCTTACCCATTTGACCGTTCGCAAAGACCCGCCCCCTTTAGTTACTGTTGCTATGTCCGACAAGCCACGCTCTCACACACACCATGTTCTCACACACTTAAACACACATCGCGGAGCAGAGAGGACACTGACAACACACTGACACACAGGACAGACCAGGGTACTTTTGACATGAAACAAAGTCTCACCTTTCAAATTTGGTCATTTTTTAAAGAAATTTAAACGATAAATAGCGTTTCGTGGCTCTTTAATGTGTCTGACAGATCGCTCAGTTAAAGCGGCTCGTGAACCGATCATCTCTTCCTTCTAGTTCATTTATAGCATCAAATAAACATGAATGAAGGACGTCAGTACACTCCGTTTATCAAGTTCAGATCCTCCAACATTAATCTACTAACTCTCCTGACCGCTTTGTCGGACAAAAATGGCGGATGGAGGATTATGATTGGTCAGATCGCCTGTCAATCAAACTCCCTGCGAAGGTTCAATTGGCAGATAATTTCAGTAGCACCTCACTGCAGTACACGAGATCCAAGGGGCGGAGTTGGATCCAGATCAGGGGGTGGAGATGGGTAGGTTTGTTAGGTGGGAGGAGTTGGATCTGGATCCAACTCCTCCCCCTGGATTTCATGTTCTGCAGTGAGGACCATCTCGATAATTTTGCTTTTTTTAAGCTCTCTTAATTATGATTTCCCCAGAAAACAAGACATAATATCTTAAGTCATTTTACTACTTTAGTAAATGCATCTTGCTTTAAGAATGTTTAGACATTTGGACTGGAAACAAGACAAGTAAGAAAAGCATTTTTTGTCTGTGTTGTGTCTTCCAGAAGTCCGTGATTCCGGGTCCCCCGTTCCTGTTCGGCGCGTGTACGGTGGTGCTGGCGCTGCTGGTGGCGGTCTTCATCCCGGCTCAACACACTCCGGTGGTGAAGACGTGCGGCGCGAGGATCCTGACGGAGCCGGTGAGCGGCGGCCCCGAAAACGCCTCCGTTCCTGCGAGCGACGAGGACAACGAGCCTCTCCTGCAGGACAGCAGCTTGTAGACCTCTGACCCCAGCGAGCTTCCCGATCCGGAGCGCGTCTGAAAGAGCTTTTATTACATTTCTGAACGTCTTATAACAAGGTCTCATTTGATAACATTAGTTAATGCATTAACTATAACTGCAGCATTTATTAATCTTTATCATAACTCATATTAATCCACAGTGCAAGAGCTAAAGTTAAGACATACAACTTTTGATTTTAAATGTATTGTGTTGAATTTAAAGGACTAGTTCACTTTAAAATGAAAATTAGCCCATGATTTACTCTCCCTCAAGGTGTATATGACATTCTTCTTCCAGACGAACACAGAGTTATAATAAAAATATGATTATAATTTAAAGTGAACTACTCCTTTAACATGCACTAAGATTCATAAACGCTGTAGAAGTATTTTTCATTGTTAATTCTTGTTGAATAATGTCGTAAACTAATGCTAACAAATGAAACCTTATTATAAAGCGTCATCTTACTTTTTATTTTTCTGTCTTCGAATCTTTGAAAGAGAATGTGCCTTCTTCATATTTTGGCGTATAGTTCATGTGCTGCCGTGTATCTAATTTGTAAATGTAGTCAGCCAATGTCCTGTAATATAGAAGAAATAGAAGAAGAGTAGAATTCTTCTTCTTCTTCTTCTTCTAATATATTACTGATGACCTTTAACCTCTGCGCTAAACAATAATAATGTCATCGTGCAAAGTTTTCATCTGAAAAACATGAGCTTCTTCCTCAGTGTTTCTCGTTCTCCAGCACAAATATCTAAACATTCTTAAATCAAGAGACATTTACTGGAGAAGAAGCAAAATGACTGAAGATATTAAGACTTGTTTAATGAAAAAATGTCAATATCTGCCAATAGAGTCAGAAAAATCATCTTGTTTTCACTTTGAATAAAGATTATATTTCTGACTCCATTGTCAGATATTTATTCTTGTTTTAAGCACAAACTCACTTCATTTTGATTCATTTTCCAGACTTAATTATCTTCACTCATTTCGCTTCTCCAGTAAATGTATCTTGTTTAAGAATGTTTAGATATTTGTGCTGGAAAACGAGACAGAAACACTGAGGAAGAACATCATGTTTTGTTAGTTAAAGTTAATAAATGGCACAAAACAGACATAATCATTGTTTTTATATCAGATGCAGCTTTTGATGGATGAATTATTACGAAGTAAATCCTCATAAACAGTATATGAGCACCAGCTGCTCGACACAGAGCTGCTACCTCACAGATTTAATGCATATGTCTGATATCATTTCCAATAATCATGTTTTTAAAACAGCTTTACTGATTTATCGCTCGACTCTTATTGACTTTTATGTGATTATTTAATTCGTGTTTTTAATTTTTTTGCATGTTAAACGCAGAGTCAGTTTCATTACGAGATAAGCTGAAGATGATCAGATTGATTGCATTATATCATGTATAAACTGCAGCAATAACCGCATGAACTACATGCCTAAATCCACGATCTCTGGACTGAATGTCTGTCGCGTTAGTGACGTGTTTTAGCAGCACAGTTTTGACTTTTAATCGCCAATCTTGGGGACCTGATTATTATTAATATTACGCATACTTGAAAATGAAGTGTTGACGTGACTGTATTTATGCGATTGATGCTGATTTCCACGCATTGATTCGAGAAGCTCGTGGCCCCAATAAAGTCATTTTAGATGTTTTTCAATGAAATGCACTTTGTTTTTTAAAGATGTTTCGGCTCCAGTGCCATTCCTCATGTCTATGCAGACTCCTGATGCTCTTCGGTTTGACCAGATTTTATTGAAGCGTGCAGTGCACATTAAGCATTCGTTTGCTGATGTTTGTTACAAGCTGTTCGTTAATCAATGTTTCAATAAACCACTTCATATTCCAGGATTAGATTTGTTTTTTTTCTCCATTGACAGCTTTTGCAAAACATGATGTTCTTCCTCAGTGTTTCTGTCTCGTTTTCCAGCACAAATATCTAAACATTCTTAAAGGGGTGGTTGATTATGATTTGACTTTTCTAACTTTAGTTAGTGTGTAATGTTGCTGTTTGAGCATAAACAACATTGCAAAGTTACAGCACTCAAAGTTCAAAGCAAAGGGAGAAATTTGCTTTTAAAGAAATTGTTTTCTAAGAACTAAACGGCTGGTAGAGACTACACGAACTTCCTCCCGGGTTAGTGACATCACCAACCCTAAAATTTACATAAACCCCGCCCCCGGAATCGCGGTTTATAGATTATCATGACAGAATATGACTTGAAGATAGTTAACTCCACATCATCTACATAAATTCATCAACTAACATTCAGAAATGTCCTGTTGCTTCTACATGTTGTTACTTCTTCTCGAGTCTCTCCATCATTGTCTGACTCCGGTTTGAACATAAAAGGCTAAAAGTTTTTGAAATTTTCAGTGCATGTGTGTGTGAGGTAAAAGTACACAAGCTCTTGAAGCTCCGCCCCCTGCGCCGGGAGCAGCAGCTCATTTGCATTTAAAGGGACAGACACAAAAACGGTGCGTTTTTGCTCACCCTCAAAAAGTGACAATTTTAACATGCTATATAAAAATATCTGTGGGGTATTTTGAGCTAAAACTTCACACACACACTCTGGGGACATCAGAGACTTACTTTACATCTTGTGAAAAGGGCATTACACCACCCATTTAAATCAAGAGACATTTACTGGAGAAGCAGCAAAATGACTGAAGATCTTAAGACTTCAAAAACATCAAAAATGTCCTTAAAACAAGAACAAATATCTGCCAATAAATCAGAAAAATAATCTTAATTCAAAGGGAAACAAGATTATTTTTCTGACCCCATATTAAGCATAAAGTCACTTAATTTTGACACATTTTCAGACTTAATATCTTCAGTCATTTTGCTTCTTCTCCAGTAAATGTCTCTTGATTTGAGAATGTTTAGATATTTGTGCTGGAAAACGAGACAGAAACACTGAGGACGAACATCATGTTTTACATTGTAGGAAAAACTTCAGGTGTTCGCATGTTATATTTATGGCAGAAAGCAAAACTGATGAAAAAGTTTTAATTGCAATACATTAAAATGGCATTTCTTTTTTTATGACATATCTTATAAAACTGAGTTCGATCAAACAGGATCATGATCATGCTGTTAAACGTTTGGTCACATCAAAACAAACTTAATGAAGATTTCACCGAAAACCAGATCAAAATGGGTTTGGCATTTTAACTAGTCAGAATGATAAATGCGGTCAAAAATAAAAACATGAACTTCAACCCGACTAGCTGTCAGAATTACAGATCTGCACCGCAAAGAAGTCTCGTTTTCCAGCACAAATATCTAAACATTCTTAAATCAAGAGACATTTACTGGAGAAGAAGCGAAATCACTGAAGATATTAAGACTGGATAAAGAATCAAAATGAGTTAAAACAAGAACAAATATCTGTTAATGGAGTCAGAAATATAAACTTCAATAATATCTTCAGTCATTTTGCTTCTTCTCCAGTAAATGTATCTTGATTTGAGAATGTTTAGATGTTTGTGCTGGAAAACGAGACAATGAGGAAAAACATATTTTTTTCTTTAAAAAGAATTAGTAAAGCGCTGCTACAAAAGAAATCCAAACCCTTTAGATACTAAAACTCATCAACAGTTTAACCTGCATTTGTATTTGGATTGCACTCGGAATGAGAGAACTAATAACCGGATCACACTGATGCCTGGAGTCATGCTGAAGATGAGGATGAGGATGGTGTGTGTTCTTCATCTTCTACAGCAAGCAGCTCAAGGACACTTTAGTGGTGTACATCGGCTGAGTGTCTGAAAAGAGTCGTTTGAGGAACATTTAAAGCTCAATATCTGCAAATGTATTCTTTTTTTAAGGATTCTTGCATGCATATATTTTACTTCATCCTCTTCCCTCAGGACATTATGACCCGGAAATATTTAAAAAAAAAAAAAAAAAAAAAAAGAGTGTTCATAAGAGGGGTCCAAGACCCCAGGACTTTTGTCGCACTTGAACCACAAATACACACACACACACAAATGTATGGATTCGAGGAGTTTTGTGGTTAAAATTTTAAAAAGTAACTAGAATGTACATTTCCTGAAGAAAATGTGAGTGGTGCTTGCGGTGGCAAAATTCAGCACGGTTGCTAGGGTTTTCTGGGTGGTTGCTATTGTGTTGCTAGGCGGTTGGGTTGTTAGGGTATTCTGGGTGGTTGCTAGGCGGTTGCTAGGGAGTTCTGGGTGGTTGTTAGGCGGTTGCTAGAGTGTTGCTTGGCGGTTGCTCGGGTATTCTGGGTGGTTGTTATGGTTTTGCTAGGCAGTTGCTAGGGTATTCTGGGTGGTTGGTAGGCGGTTGCTAGGGTATTCTGGGTGGTTGCTAGGGCGTTGCTAGGCAGTTGTTAGGGTGTTTTGGGTGGTTGCTAGGCAGTTGCTAGGGTGTTCTGGGTGGTATCTAGGTGGTTGCTAGGCAGTTGCTAAGGTGTTCTGGGTGGTTGCTAGGGTATTCTTGGTGGTTGCTAGGGCGTTGCTAGGTGGTTGCTATGGTGTTCTGGGGGAATTATCAGTACATTATCAGTAGATATTTTGAGCTGAATTAAAAGAGTTATGCATGAGTTGTGAGTTATTTAAGTTGAAAGAATGTGAGGAATGTGCTTAAATTACTATTTATTTATTATTTATTGATCAAATCTAGTCATTTAAAGGTAAATAAAATAACAAAAACTCTCCCCCCAAAAAAATGCATTAAAAAATATTATCAAAATGAAATAAGCTTTCTGGACAAAAAAGTATAATTTCAGGACTTCGCGTCACTTTGACCCGCGAGGGGAGGATGCAGTAAACGGCATGTAAACTGATGACATCACTGATGATGACGTCACTGATGATGATGTCACTGATGATGACGTCACCTCTGTCCTGAAGAGACTCGATGTATGTTTTCATGAACTCCTTCTCAAGTTCGTCCAGAGCTTCTGCGTCATCGTTCACGTCTTCATCCGGAGCGTTGATCGGATTGTCATAAAGTCGGATTAATCTGGAACAGAAAGATCCCGATCAGGCTGATCATGTTTTGATCAATACTCAATCTCACAGACTGAAACGAAGGGTTTCTGAGGGATATTTCACACACACACACACACACACACACACACTTGATGTCAGGGCTGTCGACGATCTGCGACGGGATGCTGTAGAGCTCGTCTGCGCTGATGACCAGCATCTTCAGGTGAACGAGGTTCGTCATCGGCATCGGGACGTATCGCACTCGGTTCCTGTGGAGGAACAGCGTCTCCAACGCCTCGAGTCTGAGGAGAGATTCACAGCGCACAATCATCGTGTGTGTGTGTGTTTACTCTAGGATTATCAACAGAAACACACACATTCACTCACTCACACACTCTCTCACTCACTCACTTTCTCACTCACTCACTCACCCACTCACTCACTCACACTCACTCACTCACTCACTCACTCACTCACTCACTCACTCACTCACTCACTCACTCACTCACTCACTCACCCACTCACTCACTCACACTCACTCACTCACACTCACTCACTCACTCACTCACTCACTCAGACACACACACAAACACACTCTCTCTCACTCACTCACTCACTCACCCACTCTCTCTCTCACTCACTCACTCTCTCACCCACTCACACACACACTATCTCTCTCACTCTCTCACTCACACACACACACCGGTCGATGTCTTCAGGCAGGTCAGTGAGTCTGTTTTTGCTGATGTCTAGAGTCTTCAGGCTCTCCATGCGCAGGACACAGATCGGGATGCTGGGAAACTGGTTCTCCGACAGATCCAAGTGCTTCAGTTTCTTCAGATTCTGCAGCTGAAAGAAGAGGAATATCCCAGCTAACTAAAAACATTCCCATTACAGTTATGAAAACCTTATTTCTGAATGTTCAAATCATCAGTTTTTTTAAATATTTAAAAAATAAAATAATTCTTGGTTATGTAAACGTTAATGGAACATTCAATTCAAACATTATGAGAACGTTCCTTTTGAATGTTCTGTGAAAGTAACATTTGAAAACAGTTTCATGATCGATGTATAAATAATGTTTTTGTGCTGATGTTTTGAGAACATTATTGAAGACCAGATATATTTGAACGAATAATCATCTTAATATTATATATATATATTAATATTATATAATATTAATGTTCCTGGAAGAACGTTTGTTCATAACTTTGAGAACCTTAACCTTCCGTTAGCTATTTGTTTGTTTTTCAGCCATTAGTTATGTGAGAGAATGAGTCTATATGAATGATGTATATCTGCTGTACCTCATAGGGAAGCTCAGACAAGCTTCTGTTCCCCGTCATCTCCAGTCGTTCCAGATTCTCACATTCTCCGAGTTCAGCCGGAATGCTCCGCAGTTTATTATAATTCACATTTAATTCCCTCAGGCTGATGAGTTTTCCTGTGAAGGACGAGACGTTTGAGATGTGATTTCTAGCGTGTGGAGTGTTTAATTCAGTGTGAGATGATCCGAGGTTTAGTGACACGCACCGATTTCCACGGGAATCTTCGTCAGTCCGTTCTTGGGAACGTCCAGGACACGCAGATCCACGAACGCCTCGATGTACGTGGGAATCTCCCGAATCTTCGTTGCGTGGATGTGCCATTCCCTCAGATACGTCATGAACTGAAGATCTTCGGGTAGTTTCTGTGAATCACAGTCATAAAGTCACGGACAGAACAAGCGCTTGAGGAACAGAAGAGTTTCAGAGAGTTACCATCCATTTGTCTCCATTCAGCTGGAAAATGAACTTGTTGTTCTTAGTGTCAGAGTCTGGAGGAGGCAGAAGGTCAGAGGTCAGAGGTCAGTGAAAACTGTTTGATGAGGTTTAGGCCAGGGCTATTATAATATAATAATACTATTGATAACTATATCTGAAACATATGTATATATAAATATTTAAAAATATATTACTAAAAATGCTAAAAACACACAACAAAATGGCTACTACTTTAACTAAAATGAAAACGATTCAAAATAATAATAACAAAATTATGGAAGCTTGTTTCCGCCACAGAATAAAACATTTTAAAAGATAATTGCGACTTTTTATCTCCCAATTGCGAGTTTACTTCTCGCAATTCTGACTTTATTTCTCAGAATTGCGAGATATAAAGTCAGAATTGCATGATATAAAGTCGCAATTGCGTGTTATAAAGTCAGAATTGTTAGATATAAACTATTCTGAGGTTTAAAAAAAAAAAAGTCAGTCTTTTTTTTCATTAGAATTGGACTTTATATCTCACAATTGTGAGAAAAGATATCAGCATTGTGAGATATAAACTCGCAATGTGTTATAAAGTCAGAATTGCGAGATATAAAGTCAGAATTGCGAGATATAAAGTCAGAATTGCGAGATATAAAGTCAGAATTGCGTGATATAAAGTCAGAATTGCGAGATATAAAGTCAGAATTGCGTGATATAAAGTCGCAATTGCGAGAAAAAGTCAGAATTCTGACTTTATAAGACTTTATTTCACGCAATTCTGACTTTATATCTCGCAATTCTGACTTTATAACATGCAATTGCGACTTTATTTCACGCAATTCTGACTTTATTTCACGCAATTCTGACTTTATATCTCGCAATTCTGACTTTATAACATGCAATTGCGACTTTATTTCACACAATTCTGACTTTATATCTCGCAATTCTGACTTTATAAGACGCAATTGCGACTTTATTTCACGCAATTGCGACTTTATTTCACGCAATTCTGACTTTATATCTCGCAATTCTGACTTTATTTCACGCAATTCTGACTTTATATCTCGCAATTCTGACTTTATAACATGCAATTGCGACTTTATTTCACGCAATTCTGACTTTATTTCACGCAATTCTGACTTTATATCTCACAATTCTGACTTTATATCTCGCAATTCTGACTTTATTTCACGCAATTCTGACTTTATATCTCGCAATTCTGACTTTATATCTCGCAATTCTGACTTTATATCTCACAATTCTGACTTTATATCTCGCAATTCTGACTTTATATCTCGCAATTCTGACTTTATATCTCGCAATTCTGACTTTATATCTCGCAA
>NC_138240.1:763741-828741 GCF_964197995.2 Scardinius erythrophthalmus | reverse complement strand
GGATTGGTCCAGTTAAGACACTGATGTCATTTATTGATTTAAATAAAGTTCTGTTGACATCATCATTTTGATTACCAGTATTATTATAGTTAATTAAAACTAAAACCATTAAAAGAACATTTTCTTTACTCGAAATAGAATATAGTTAAATAAAATAGTGAAAACTTATTTTTATTTCAGCTAGTTGCCAAAGCAATTTTTTTTTTCCATTTTGTTTTTTTGGTTTCACTTGATTTACTAAAATAACTTAAACTAAAAATTAAATGAAAACTATATAGATAAAACTAATAAAAATTACAAAAACACTATAATGGTATCTCAGTTATGCTAATAACACTGATCTTTCCATTAACTTAATATTATGTTTAAACTGATATTTAGTTGATTTTTTTTAAACATTTGTAGTAACTTAATGATATTGATGATTAAATAAATGGGCAGTAGTTTTTTAGTTCCCATGTTTTGCATAAAAAAATACATGTTGAAATTAGGCGTCATTGTGTTTTTATTGAAGGGAGAGAAGTTTAATGCTGTTATTATGATCTACATGTTGAAGGTTTTGTGATAGAGTTGCTGTTGATTTCTAAGTGAAATACAGCAGATTAATTGTTTCCAATTAGTTGAACAACTTTTTGTGAGTAATCAACAAAAATATTAGTTTATGCTACAAATGATTAAGTTAAAACTCAAAGTAGTTTGTTGGTTTAACTTAATTTTATTAGATGTTGTTATAACTCAGAAAAAATTACGCAGACTGTTTTGTTTTTTATTTTTGTAGCCAAAACATTATTTTTAAGAGTAAATATTCAATGTGGTTCATCTAGAACTCTAGGGTTCTTGACAATTTTTTTTGTTTTTGTTTTGTTTGAGGACTTTTATTGTGTTTCATGCCGTAGTTTCCTGTGTCTGTTTGTAGTTCTCTTGTTCATTGGTTCTGCTTGTTTCTTGTCAGCTGTGTATAAATGTTTCAGTCAGTGTTTGTCAGTGGATGTCTTTGCATGGTTTGTAGAATTGTCACGTTCATGTTTGCTTTGTTCCTCTTTAGTGAGGATTACCTTTTTGTTTCTTTAATAAATACCGTTCGCAGTTAAATCCTCTCCTCTGCATCGACCATGACACCAACAAGCTTCTATATAAGGAAGGACAACATATACTTTAAAGGGGACATATCATGAAAATCTGCTGAGTGCTTCTACCAACACAGAAAACGTGAAAAGTGAAACCCAGTAACTGTGTTCTGGTGAGCCTTTCTCTGCAAACATGTTTACAATAAGACGATCAGATTTCGCTATGAAGAGGATCTTATTATAATATTATAATATTCCCGGTCCTTAATCTGCAGTTTACACACACCAGCCGACATTTGGTTTCGCGAGCGCCAACAGAGACCAGTTCTAACGCACTGAACACTATTGACCAGAACATGCCACCGCTGTCTTATAAAGACCTCAGGAACTGTAGACACTTGTGGAGAAGTTCAACATGATGATGAGATGATCAGTGTAACTCCACAACAACTACAGAAATGTCTCCACTAACATTCAGAAGCTCTTCCTGAGTCTCTCCGTAAGGCTGCACTCGCTACTGGTTATTCTGGGATTCTGGATGAGGGAGATTGGCCTGTTCTGTTATTGCCGGAGTTTCTGAAGCTCGAGTAAAGACTCCGCCCTCTTCTGAAAGGAGGCGGAGCTAAAGCTCATTTGCATTTAAAGGGACACACACAAAACGGCGTGTTTTTCCTCAAACAAGCTGTAATAAAAGATCCAGTATTTTGCGCTGAAAATGACACATTCTGAGGACACCATAGGTTTATATTACATCTTGTGAAGCTTACATGTCACCTTTAATGTTTTAAATTTATTTCCTAGTGATAAAGTATGTTTAAATGAGATGTTTCGGATAAAATGATCCGATGACGGAGCCCCTGAAAGGTTCTGTATATGAAGCGCCGAATGAAGCCTTTAAAGTTCATTTAGTTCCTTGTCTTCTGAGATCTCTCTCTCTCTCTCTCTCTCTCTCTCTCTCTCTCTCTCTCTCTCTCTCTCTCTCTCTCTCTCTCTCTCTCTCTCTCTCCGTACCGCAGCGGTTCGTCCTGTTCTCTCTCGGTGACTGAAACACAATGATCTGAGTGAATGTCAGCGGATCTGCTGTCACTCCATCTGATATCTGTTAACTTGTTAAAGCTGGCGAGCGTGTGTGTTTGTGTGTGTTGTTAAATCTCATCTCCATGTCAGTGACTTCAGCTTCAGGCCGAGAGCCAATAAACTCATCCCGTCTTTCTCTGAACTCTACAGCAAGGTTACATTTGTTAACATCAACTAACAATCTAAGATACCTCTTAATGCATTTACTTATTTTAGGTAATGATCATTTCAATACATTGTTAAAATCAAAAGTTGAATCTATTAATATTATTTACCTGACATGAACTTGTGTGTATTTTTGCCTGGTTTTCTCTTTTAAACATAGGCCTATTTAAAAAAAATCTTTAATCAATATGCATTTACTTGAGAAGCAAAATGACTGAAGATATTAAGTGAAGAATGAATCAAAATGAACTGAGTTTGTGTTTAAAACAAGAACAAATATCTGACAATGTAGACAGAAAAATAATCTTGTTTTCACTTTGAATTAAGATTATTTTTCTGACTCCATTGGGAGATTTCTTCTTGTTTTAAACACAAACTCACTTCAGTCTTAATATCTTCAGTCATTTCTCGTCTTCTCCAGTAAATGTCTCTTGATTTATGAATGTTTAGATATTTGTGCTGGAAAACGAGACAGAAACACTGAGGAAGAACATCATGGTTGGCAGTGTAACTTAACTTGTTACTGTATGTATTGCTGATAAAGTGTTAATGTTAGCTAATGGGACCTTATTATAAAGTGTTTCCCTAAACTTAAATTTAGTCTAAAACGTGTTTTGTTTGTTTGTTTAATCTCATGTAAGCCTAACCGATACAGAAAGCACAACAGAGCTTTAATATTGCTTTACGTTCCTCTATTGTAAATCACTTCGTAAGTCATAGAAGCGATTAATAATGCATGAATGTAAATGTTAGTCTTACTGCACATTTTAAAGAAATATAATTTTATATTTCATAAATGAAGAAAAGATCAAAAAGGATAGTAAATGTAGCCTATTTAAATTCCGGCATAGAAGTAGAAGCTCTGGATTCCGTCAATGTTTCTGCTGTTAATCCTCATTTTGACCCGGAGAGGATTTTCTTTCTCCTGAAAATGCTTGTTAAAGGTCCCGCATTATGCCCCTTTTCACAAGATGTAAAATAAGTCTCTGATGTCCCCAAAGTGTGTATGTGAAGTTTCAGCTCAAAATACCCAACAGATCATTTTTTACAGCATGTTTAAATTGTCATTTTTTGGGGCTCAGAAAAACGCGCTGTTTTAGTGTGTGCCCTTTAAATGCAAATGAGCTGCTGCTGGACGGCACAGGGGGCGGAGCTTCACGAGCTCGCGCTCAGTCTCTCAGGACAATTTCATCTCACGGAATGATGATAATATCAGAAACTCTCAGTAACGGCGTTCATTTCGAGTCGGACAATAATGCCTACAGAGTCAGAGTGCTGTATAGAGATGGAACAGGTTTAGTTTAGTAGTTTAATTACGGTTATTATAACGTATTTGTCATCTGCTTGTATGTATCCATTATTTATTAATAGCCTACAAGTCTGCTGTCTGAATGATGATCAAACATATACTGATGAGTTTAATAAAGTTTATTGTACATCACACAAAAGATGAAGCGTCAGTTTTACTCCAATAAGTTATAAGAAGTGCGCAAGTACATAAACGAATTTCGGTAGAGTTGAGGGAGCATTCCTGTGGGCGGAGCTTAGTCAAAAACTGTTCTCCTGATGTCATTAAAGAAGGAAGTAGAGGGGTGTAGTCCAAACGGGCCGTTCGATGTAGGCGACTAATGTGAAATAAAATATCTCGCTTGGCATTGAACTTTGAGCTTTATAATTTTATAGATATTATTTATACTCTAACAACAACATTACACACTAACTAAAGTTTGAAACATGGGATCACGAAGAACGGGACCTTCAATGTTGTTGCTTTGGACTAAAACACATATAACTTTCCAAAAGATTGATCAGTTTTCGTTTTTTTTTTTTTTAACCATGTTACAAAAATGACCCGCCTACATTACACATATATAAAATATATAAGAAGACGTCTGCATCACACTAACTCTCATGAGCTTACATCACATGTTAGTGTTTAATATCCTCAACGCCGGCTCAGAAATCAGAGTTTATTTTAAACAATGATTCAGTGCGCGCCTGTGCAGCTGTGCCTGATGTCTTAAGCAGCATTAGTGTCTAATATCATAATTACACACGGCCGGGACTGAAATAGAGCTCGCGCCGGCGGCTAAGGCCTCGAGATCAGGACAAATCACGCCCAGAAGACATGATGAAGTGTCACACTTGTGTTCGGATTTGCATCACACCCAGATTTTCCAGATACATTTGGCCTTGTGTAAAAGGGCAAGGAAACGAGCAGGTGTTAATGTGCTGTAATGCGCCTGAACAATAGATCAGATCAAGAGCCATCGCTGAACAGCCGTTCACATCTGTTCATTTAACAGACTCTTCTCAGCGGACAGGGAACGCTCTCCAAAATAGACGTTTGTTCATATGGTCTCAAAACATCAGCACAACAATATTATGCATTGATACGTTTTAGTTGGATGTTTATATAATGTTTTTTGTTACTATTCCGAATTTTCAGAAAACATTCAAAAGTAACATTCTCATAATGTTTGAAGACTGAGAAAATTGAATATTCCATGTGTTTTGAACGTTCGGAAACGTTTGGCAAAGCATTCTTGGAATATATTTTTGGTGACACACAGATGAGGACAAATAGAAGATTTGCTCTGAAAAGTGCGAGTTAGATCACAGATGAAACACTACGTTCAATATAATCCTTTTGCAAGTTGTGTGTTTTTCCATAATTCATTATGCAAAAATCACTATGAATATTAATGTGTGTCGGCAGTGTGTAAACAACCACCTGATAATGGTAAAAATCCACCCACTCCTCTTTTTTAATCTCCATAAATGTCTTGGAACAAGCCTTTTGTAGATTGTAGCTTTTGTGGCGTCACATATGCGTAGGCCCCGCCCACAACTGCTGACAGACTCCGCCCTATTAGCATAATATTAGCATAAACCCCGCCCCTCAGTGAGCTGTACAGTCCGCATGTTTATCTCCTCGCCAAAGCATTCAAGAAATGTATTCTTATTAAAGCTTCTAAAGGTATTCAGTGAAGAGCAGTGAGTGATTTTCTTGTGTTGTTTGAGTCATATTATCAGCACACAGCAGAAGGTACAGTATATTACGCTGCTTATACTTTAATACACAGATCTATTATACACAAGATTTCTTTCCCTGCTGTTTACGTTCACAGAACCGACTGTTTATGTGAACTTTGTGTGTTTGACAGTTTAAGCTCAATAAGGCGTGAAAGAGACCTTAGTTTAATACTCATGCGATGCTCCGTCTGATATCCAGCTCTCTGTGCGCGTGATTCGGGTGTGTGTGCGCTCAGAAAAACATATTTCAGAAGTTTAGACTGATATGACTTTAAAACGCATGCAGATAATAAACTTTCATAATGAGGAAGAAGCGCGATATAGATGATAATCAAAACTAAACAGATGTTTTAGTTTTTGGCAGAGTATCCGATTGCACGAGCTGTACAGGCTCCGCCTTCTTCTGGAAAAGGGGGCGGAGCAGCAGCTCATTTGCATTTAAAGACACATGCACAAAAACAGCATGTTTTTCCTTCTACTCAAAAATGGACATACAACATGGTGTAATAAACGATCTGTGGGGTATTTTGAGCTGAAACCTCACAGACACATTCTGGGGACATAATAGTTCCCCTTTAAACACATAATTAATCTGGATGAAATTTCGATCAGACTGAAAGATAATCCAGGAAAAATGAAGCATGCAAACACAATCTTGCACACGTGTGCAGTGCCATTATACTTATGTTTAAGGACATTTTATGTCATTTGCGTTTATTTCTTTACGTCTCATGTCCTTGTGGGCGGGGCTTGATTGTGTCTCTGGGGAATTGATTGGATGTTTGTGGTTTGCTATTGGCTGATCTCATGTTGAGTGACAGGTTGCCCCGCCCACATCATCAGAGAAGAGAAGAGATGCTGCGAGAGGAACTGATTCTGATTCTGATAATGATGTGCACCCATCAATCATTTAGCATAAACACTGCAATATTCCAAAAGGTCCATTTTAATTTCATGGAGACTGTAAGATGTCCGTGGACAGATGTGAGAGATGTTCCTGTGAACACGCAAGCGCAGACTGAGCTCTGAGACACGTGTTTTAATGTGTCTGTCACTTGATGATTAGAGAGGGTTATTTTAGATGCGATGGTGCTTTACAACATATGCAAGATGTTTTCCACCTTAAAAATACATTCTTTATGTAATGGATGCAAGCGGATATCAGGTGTGAAAACTCCCGAGTGTGACACGGTGTGTGTGTCGGGAACAGATATGTTCACTGCTGCTGAGATGTGAACATGATACTGTCATCAGGTGTTTGCAGTAATAAGCTCATTAGTGTTCACGGTTTTGTTTGTCCGGTGACAGTGTGGAGAGAGAAGGCCGAGCGATCTGAAATAAACTCGAGGAGGAGCTCAGAAACATCATGATGACACTCACACACGCTTCCATAAAGACACACACCGCATCTCCGAGTCCAGTCGAACACGTGTGGAGGATGAAGATCAGTGCTGCCGTGCGCTACTGAACAGATCAACACCAGGTCACTATACACAACATGCACTTCAGTTTATTCAGTCCTTAGGACACTTGACCTTTGACCTTTGATGATGTAGCAGGTCTCGTTCTCTCCGCAGGACATGAGTTCTGCTCTCATCCATGACAAACTCTTCATCAAGACTTTCTGGGAGCAGAAGATCGTCAATCAGAGCCAGAAGAGAGAGGTTGAGGAAGGCAGGATGAAGAGGAGCGCTCTTACTAAGTAAGTCACGTAGTTTGATCACCAAACGCTATTATTCCGGTAGAAGTGATATTGTCTGTCTTTTAAAGCACTGTTGTGTTAATACAGCCATGTCTGCATATATTAAAGCGCTGGACTAAACAATATAATATAATATATCCTGAATAATTTCAAGAAAAAACAAAACCCTCCAAACTCAATATTCTATTGAATATTTTTTTTAACGCTGGGCAACGATTAATCGCATCCAAAATAAAAGTTTATGTCTACATAATATATGTGTGTGTACTGTGTATTATTATTTTGTATATAGGGAGAGCGGGGCACAAAGTAACGCTTTTTGACTTTCTCAGTTTGTGTAATAGTTTTTTTTTTTCCCACATGTCTAGTACAATTATGTGGTTTTGTTTTATTAATACAGTATATACTTTTTTCTTGATATACCCCGAAAAAAGGGAAGTGAAATGTGACGACATGCCCCATAGTACATTGTAACATGTGTGGGGAACATTGTAACATGACCATATGACAGCTTAACATGTTATCTGATCTAATCAAAAAATATAAAAAAGACAAGCTAAAATATTTTCTAAATAAAATACAATTATTAACTTATTCATAGAAAATAATGGCATTTTTTAATAAAAATAATAATAAATAGGAGAATAAATTGGAGATTAAAATAATATCAGATTTGTCTAATTTAAAATAGCCACACACACAAAAAAAAGAGATGAAAAATTAACTTAAGTAATTTACTTTTGCTATGGTTTAATAAATGTGTATGGATATCTTCCAAAAAAAAAAAATTTGGCGCAATTTTTTCTCTATATAGTGTTGATATGGCAACTAGTGAATACACCAAGTTTGGTCATGCTAGGATGTGTGTGGGAGTCTTTAAAACAAGTGTGTGACTTTTATTTTGGGATGTTATTAATCGTTGCACAGCACAATTTTTTTTTCTGTTATATTATTATTATTATTATTATACACCATGAAGCGGGTGTGAAGGGACACTGGGTGTGTGTCTCTGAGCTGATATGTAATATCCCGCGCCCTGCTGACGACAGGAGATTATCAGGGTTACAGCCCTCGATTCAATAATCCACGACAGGTGTGCAAATACAATATTATAAACACCGTGTTCCCCTCATACAGTCAGCATACTGGGAGAATTATTAAATATCCTTTCTGAGCTTCAAATAAAAAGAGAAAATTATTATTATATCTTGCATCTTACCTGAAATATATACACTACAATTAAAAAATGTAAGATTTTATTAAAGAAAAAAATTTTATTCATCAAAGATGTGCGTTAAATTGATCAAAAGTGACATTTATAATGTTACAAGAGATTCTATTTCAAATAAACGCTGTTCTTTTTAACTTTCTATTCATCAAAGAATCCTGAGAAATAAAATCTATCACAGTTTCCACTAATTTGAACACTGATAATAATCATAAATGTTTCTTGATCATCAAATCCTCATATTAGAGTGATTTCTGAAGGATCATGTGACACTGAAGACTGGAGTAATGATGCTGAAAGTTCAGCTTTGATCACAGGAATAAATTACACTTTACTGTATATTCACAGAGAACATTTTACATTGGAATAATATTTAAGTTTTTACTGTATTTGATCAAATAAAACGCAGCAGAAAAGACTTTCAAAAACATTACAAAATCTTACTGACCCCAAACTTTTATAAAAAGTAAGAATACCCTAAAATAATAAATAAATTTACACTATAATTATGCATTTAGGCATTGACTGTGTATTGATCTGTGTGTGTGTGTTGACCTGTGTGTGTGTTGATCTGTGTGTTTCAGGCTGCGTGACGAGTGGCTCACGAGACTGGAGACTCGGACGAAACATCTGAAGAATTTCAGCGACAACCGCGCGACAAACTCAACGGACGCATGACGAGAGATCACATGACCCGATGCCACAATAAACACACACACACACACTCCTGACCTGTGTTCGATTCTCTTTATTTCACACTCACAAAACGACAGATGGAAATATTCAGGCTCTGAACAGGTGCGGTGAAGGACACGAGTGTGTCGAAACACTGATCCGACACACACACACACACACCTGGACAAACGTGCTGAAAGATACGAGTATTTCGAGCTCTGTCAGCGCTCGTTTAAACTCTGTCCATCATGAGCGATTAACAAAAAACTCTGTAGCTCCTGAAAGTAAAAGATCAAAAAACTAAATATATGATGTGTAAATGAAAGTCTGTCAGGAGTCATGTGACATACGTCAGGAGTCATGTGACGTGTCAGGTGACCATCAACGAAGAAACTAAACGGAGGCGTCGGCGTGAAACCCGTCATGACTGGTAACGATCCTCTACTTCTTCTTCTTCTTCCCTTTCTTCCCTCCCTCTCCCGGCTGAGATCCGGCCTCGGCTCCTCCGCTCTTCTGCGTTCGGCTCTTGAGTTTCGGGATCATCTCGGCCGCGTAAAACATCACGTCTTTCCCTGGAGAGAGAAACATTGTGTGTGTGTCTTTTCTTCAGTCTAGTGGAAAGAAAACATCCAAAATACACATCAAGCGCCTCTCTTATGATTCATAACTGTAGATCTCACTCTTTAAAGGCGGCGAGTTTGAGTCCGAAATCTCCATTTAGGCAGTTCTGGAAATGTATGCAGTGTGTGTGTGTGTGTGTGTGTGAGAGAGAGAGAGAGAGAGTGTGTGTGAGTGAGGGTGTGTGAGAGGGTCTCTATGTGTGAGTGAGGGAATGTGTGTGTGTGTGGAGAGAGAGAGAGAGAGAGAGAGAGAGAGAGAGAGTGTGTGTGTGAGAGGGTCTCTAGGTGTGAGTGAGGGAATGTGTGTGTGTGAGAGAGAGAGAGAGAGAGAGAGAGAGTGTGTGTGTGTGTGTGTGTGAGAAGGTCTCTAAGTGTGAGTGAGGGAATGTGTGTGTGAGAGAGAGAGAGAGAGAGAGAGAGAGAGAGAGTGTGTGTGTGTGTGTGTGTGTGTGTGTGTGAGAGGGTCTCTAGGTGTGAGTGAGGGAATGTGTGTGTGTGAGAGAGAGAGAGAGAGAGAGAGAGAGAGAGAGAGAGAGAGAGTGTGTGTGTGTGTGTGAGAGGGTCTCTAGGTGTGAGTGAGGGAATGTGTGTGTGAGAGAGAGAGAGAGAGAGAGAGAGAGAGAGAGAGAGAGAGAGAGTGTGTGTGTGTGTGTGAGAGGGTCTCTAGGTGTGAGTGAGGGAATGTGTGTGTGAGAGAGAGAGAGAGAGAGAGAGAGAGAGTGTGTGTGTGTGTGTGTGTGTGTGTGAGAGAGGGTCTCTAGGTGTGAGTGAGGGAATGTGTGTGTGAGAGAGAGAGAGAGTAGGGATGGCGAAAACTACAAATGTTCTTGACCGACCACCAAGCCTCATTAGCCGGTTGAAACCGGTTAACCGATTAGTTTAAAATATGCGACGCTATTTGAAATAACAGCCATTTCGAGCCGCGCCTGCAATTTCGCAACTCTGTCGCGTCGCATCTCTCTGCCGCTCTGCCTCCTGCTCACACACACACACACACACACACACACACACACGTCACTTTTTTTAAATCCCCTACAGCGCGAAACACGAGTCCCGCAAACGCGGCGCAGAGGAACTTGTATGTAATCGGAGGACAAATGGCTCCTTAGTTTCGAAATGGTTTGGGTACAAGGTGATCGCGTTGAAAATAAAGGCGTTTGTCTAGCGTTAGAAGCTCATTTGAAACATTGCCGCGGCTCATTTAAGAAAATGACAGCTCTGAAGAGACGCCGCTCTAACCTCGAGTGTTTTAGCCTGTAGCCTTTACCTTTCGCAAACCTTGTGCGCGCGCGAACCCAAACGCTGTGACCTCGCGCCAAACGTTTTTATTGGTTTATTAAGTACAAACAGGCGAGTGATGAAAAATTGAGTGTGAGGGATTAATTCACTTCACACAAAAAGATCTTGGAATGAGATGGCTAACTGTAGTAGCGTTTAGTCCACTGTCTATAATAGCCTAATTTAGAGATCGCTTTTTTTCTTTTTAACCGACTACCGACAACTTTGATCGGTTAACGTTGATACGGTCAACCATCGGTCAAACGCTCATCAGTTAACATCCCTAAGAGAGAGAGAAAGAGTGTGTGTGAGTGAGGGTGTGTGTGTGAGAGAGAGAGAGACAGAGTGTGTGTGTGTGTGTGTGTGAGAGAGAGAGAGAGAGAGTGTGTGTGTGTGAGAGATAATGTAATCAGTGGACTGGTGAAGTACTGGTTCCAGTGTTGACACTGAGAGTTTAATCTGAGAGCTGATGAAGATGAAGATGATGAAGAATAAAACACTTTAATGATTTACTGTTAGAGAACTTCTCCTGGCAGAGGCTTCCGTCCTCCAGTTTGATCTGGATGCGCACTCTCCCTCTGAACTGCACGTCTCGGTTCCACTCGCGCGGATACATCTTGTTCTGCGAGAGAAACACTCGTGATGTCATGATCACATGATCACAGTAGCAGACCAACGTCACGAACGTCACCAACCTCAACCAGAACATTGAGTCCAGCGGCGACCAGGACGTCCCGGATCTCAGCGCACGACGGGTTCTCCACGGCCTGAGGAACACACACACACACACACACACACACACACACACACAGATCATCAGACACACACAGATCAGACACACACACACACACACACACACACACACACACACACACACACAGATCAGACACACACACACACACACACACACACACACACACACACACACAGATCAGATCAGACACACACACACAGATCAGATCAGACACACACACACACACACACACACACACAGATCAGACACAGATGTACATCAACACTGGCATCATGAGCGACACTGTCGGTCACAATCACTCACAAATACACACAGACACAGATCACACACACACACACACACACACACACACACACACACACACACACACACACTCTCACCTTCTCTGCAGCGATTCTTCTGCCTTCTGCTAATGTCTTCTTACTGTTGATGTATGATGGATAAATACACATAAACCTGAAGAAAACACAGCGATCAAAGATCAACATGTAAACATGCTAGACTACTAATCAACCTCATAGTGTGTGTGTACATACAGACACAGACACACACAACCACACACACACACACACACACACACACACACACACACACACACACACACAGATGTAATCATATTAAGCTCAGAGTCGTGATTGTCCGTTGCACACGGCTGACACTGACCGCTCTTTATCCGCCGGGTTCGTCGTCAGATGCGCCATATCTCCAGACTCTCCTCAGTGTAATTCCTGTGTGTAAAGTACACGTTTGATTCCAAACGATTGGAAGTGTGTACGATGTACACGACACATCCGGCAGAGAGTGGGCGTGTTCTCTCGCTCGTCATCAGTGTTTCCGGTGTGACGTCACCCACAGCGCCGCCTGTCGGCCAGAGAGCGCTAGCTGCAGTTAGCATGTAGCATGTTTACTTTTAACGTGATCACAAAACTCGATAACATGTTGTTAAAGATCATGAGATATGTCACAGGAAATGAAGGTGAGGAAGAGATCGTTAATGTGATCGTTTTCACAAACCTGTTAACTAGTTCAGTGTCAGACACTATTTATTACCTTGCATAATTTTATCTGTTTATACAATATTAGGTTTATACCTTTTTATATCATGTATTTTGTGTAACTACATGCGCTTTTGTGTACGTCTGTATATTTACTACCTGGCAAATATTACGATTTTTGTTTTTTTAAATGTTTCTGAAAGAGTCTCTTATGCTCACCAAAGCTGCGTTTATTTGATCAAAAAAACAGTAAAAATAGTGAAATATTATTATAATGTAAATCATCTGTTGTCTATGTGAATATACAGTAAAGTGTAATTTATTCCTGTGATCAAAGCTGAATGTTCAGCATCATTACTCCAGTCTTCAGTGTCACATGATCCTTCAGAAATCACTCTAATATGAGGATCTGATGATCAAGACACATTTATGATTATTATCAATGTTGGAAACAGTTCATATTTTTGTGGAAGTTTGGGGTAAGTTTACTTTATTTAAATACTTTTATTCATCAAGGATGCATTAAACTGATCAAATTTGTTTTCAACTGTTTTCAATATTGATAATAATCTGAATAGATTATTTCTGAAGGATCATGTGACACTGAAGACTGGAGTAATGATGCTGAACATTCAGCTTTGATCACAGGAATAAATTACACTTTACTGTATATTCACACAGAAAACAGATGATTTACATTATAATAATATTTTACAGTTTTTACAGAATTTTTGTTGTAATAAGCAAGCACAGCCTTGGTGAGCAGAAGAGACTCTTTCACACATATAAAAGTGTACATAAAGACAAGTTGTGTGTGTGTTGTCAGGATGTGAGTGTGTATTTCCGTCCGCTGCTGGAGCTCAGAGATGTCGTGCTCCTCACACACAGAGTCCTGCAGGATTTTCCCAACACAATCCTGCCTGAATTCAAACCCTGGTTCCCATCTGCGTTAGACTCCCAAAAACCCATCAGACCCCGGAAACCTCCACCTCTGATCTCCTCCTCCGAGATCCCACTCCAGATCCCACACGAGATCCCAAAACAGATCCCACTCCAGATCCCAAACCAGATCCCACACGAGATCCCACTCCAGATCCCAAACCAGATCCCACACGAGATCCTAAACCAGATCCCACACGAGATCCCACGGGAAGCTTCAGACTCCAGATCCCAGAGTAAACCCATCCCGGATCCTCAGAAGTTTGAGCGCTCATGGTGTGTGATCTCACACAGATCCGCTCCGCTCCGGATCCCGCGCTCCTTCTCCCGTCCCTTCCGGCGGATCATCGAGGATCACGGGCTGGATCCGCATCAGCGGGTGAAGTGGGTGGTGTGTGAGCGCAACTGTAGCTCTCGCGGCCTGGAGGATCTGTGGCGGGATCTGATCCGGGCCGTCCGGCATTCCCGAATGCCCTCCTGCAACGCAAACTTCCAGCGAGCGCTGGCGCAGATCTGGCTTTACTGCGACGTCTTCTACTGCGAGTACATCGGGAACTTCCTGAAGCAGGAGTTCCGGCTCTCAGGGACAATCACACTGACGGTGCATAAACTGGGAGAATTAATCAAGTTATGAGTTTTTATTGACTTTCTGTAAATGTGAAACAGAGTGAAAACATCTCATATTTATAATTGCCCATAAATGAATTGTTTGTTTGATATGATGCTCTTCCTAAAGCAGGAGTTCCGGCTCTCAGGGACAATCACACTGACGGTGCATAAACTCGGAGAATGAGTTTTTATTGACTTTCTGTAAATGTGAAACAGAGTGAAAACATCTCATATTTATAAATGGGCATTAATGAATTGTTTGTTTTTATATGATATGTATTTTACACCCGTATTAAAATGTGCTGTGCGTTTCACATCTGTGTCTGTCGTGTGAGTTACTTACCTTCATTTAAAACCTTCAAGGTAATGTTTAAAGCTGCACTGTGTAGGATTTTCTCCCGTCTAGCGGTGAAATTGTATATGACTACCAACTGAATATTACTTTCTAGCCCCTCCCATTCCGGGGGCGTTTTAACTCCTACGGTGGCCGTATAGAGCTGGTAAGTCCCGCCCCCTCCACTAATCCCCCTGGACCTCTAGGTTGAAAAACCGTCAATGCAAGTGAATGGGAGAAAATAATTATTTTCTGGTCCCGTTTGAATTGTGCCATGAATGTGAACATATGTTGTCTGTGAATTTTTTATATAACTTTTCGTGTAAAGAATGCTACAATTTAGCGGGTAGAAGTTTGATATGGTTAGACTTTGTGTGAGAGCACTTTGTGGACTACAACTCTTCGCTGCTTTCGACGCGTTTGAAACGTCAACACCACTCGCACACGGACACTAGCTCACGGATCCCGCTAAACATGGCTGTGTCTTTGGTGCACTTCACCGCCTTCTTTCAGGGAGAGGACAAAATCGTTGCGGTTGGCGAAAACCACGGGTAAGTCAACTTTATGGGGTGACGTCACATAGGCGACATGTAGTCTTTCTCGTTATGTCTTTTCCACAACTGCTAGCCGAAGAATCATACAATATACTGTCAAACTCGTAACATGAAAGATTATATAAAAAATTCACAGACAACATTCACATTCATGGCACAATTCAAACGGGACCAGAAAATAATAATTTTCTCCCATTCACTTGCATTGACGATTTTTCAACCTTGAGGTCCACTTGGGGTTTTACGGATGGGCGGGACTTACCAGCTCTATTATGAGTAATCTGCCGGCAGTCGCGAGTAATCTCCCCCTCGCTTTCGTCACGGTGCCACTGAGTGTAAAAACGCGAAAGGCAAAGCTTGAATTTCCAGGTATGTCCCTCTTTGGCTAATGTATTTTCAAGATGGAGGCGCAATATGGCTGCCGCCATTCGAGCGGCTCACTCGTATGTATTCTAAATGGCAGATTCTACGCTCACGAGAAGACTTGATTAGTTGGTAGAAGTGATTACACATTAATGAGCACATAATATTTGAAAGAACAGTGTTTTTTTTTGCTAAGAATCAACTTAAACGAAACACTGAAGAAGAACATCATGTTTTGAAGTCCAGAGTAGACCTGCTATTAGCAATTAAACACACGCCAGATCTGGAGAACAAACGCCACAGAACGACACACACACGTTAATACTTAGCAGCCTGCTAAGTATTAAAGTGTGTTTGTGTGTGACGTCTGTTCTCCAGATCTGGCATGTGTTTCCCAAAGCCAACGCAAGTCCCGTCGTTCCCAATAGAGTTCAATGGAAATTGAGATCCTAGTTGGCCAACGATGCTTTTGGGAAACGCACCCCATAATGATTCCTCAAATCACGTGATCAGACTCATTTTCGCCTGATTAAGAGAAGAAACTAAATTCTCCATTGATTTTTTTTTTTTTTTTTTTGGTGCATCTAAATAGGAAAGTCAATATGATATTATTGTGTGATGTTTTTAATTTAAGAATGTGATTTGAGTCTGGACTCAAGTATGTTAACCAGTTTCACACATATGATGTGATTAACATACTTGAGTCCAGACTTGTTGAAATCAAATTCTTAAATTGAGATTCATGCACTTGGTGAGTCACAATAGAAAGCATCAGCCGAACACGACCGACCGAACAATGAACAATCTGTGAACTTGATATGATGAACATGCGCTCGCCATCATCATCATGATTCTTCTGAATCTCCTCTATGATGGCCAATACTCAGGGATGGGCAGTATTTCAGATACATGTATTTAAAATACGTATTTGAAATACAAAATACTATTTTGTATTTTAAAGCCTTTGGAAAAAATCAAATATAATTTGTATTTAAATACATTTAAGATGAGTATTTTTGTATTTTCAAAATACATAAAATACTTTTTGCCAGTCAACCTCTTTATCAGGATATTGATTTTGTGCATCATTTAGTTCAGACTTTCACTAGCTCAGCATTAGATCAGCGATTTTTATTTTATTTTTTATTTTTGGAATAAGGTGAGAATGTCATGATCAATTCTACTTGTTGATTAAAGTTAAAATACTGCATTATTCACTTCAGTTAATATGAAAGAATAAAAGAGCACAGACAAATGGGAAAATAGCGTAAGCCAGTCAGTCTTGACCGGTTGTTGACTTTTATCAACTAGCTTGTCAAATGTGTTTAAAGCATTACTGCATGTTAGGGCTGGGTGATATGACACTATATCATAGCGATGATATGAAGTGTGAATCGATGGAACTTTTTCTAAATCGTTTACATAAGCAAATATCCGTGCAGCTTTTAGTGGGCAGGAATTACTGGAACGTTTGAGTGGAAAAAGAAAAAAAAAAAGAGTTTGAAATTCAGTTTATGCAGTGGAATCAAAACTGATATTGAGAATTGTGAAACCATGATATTGTTACTGAGAAGTAAAATTGAGATTTTGGTCATATCGCCCCATCCATATTCTTTGCTAGATAGCAGAAAAGGTTCCCACAGTTTTACATACAGTATGAATTTTTTAAAAGTGTTTACCACAAGTAATAGACTACATTGTAACCAGAAATGAGTATATAAATGGCTGCTATTTTGCATAAGTTTATTTGTAATGAGTGCAGAGTTTAAGAGTGCAGAGATGAGGTTAGAAATGAAAAGTCAGTAGGTCTATGTAGTTTCTTCATTCACTGTGACCTACACCTGCACTGGATGGCCAATTTCACACGTATTTTGTGTATTTAAATACATTTTTCCACACAGTATTTTGTATTTGCATTTCCATGTATTTATGCCCATCTCTGCCAATACTCTGATTGATTGATTGATTGATTGATTGATTGATTGATTGATTGATTGATTGGTGTCTTGAAACTCATGTTTTTCATCGGTTCCAGGAGTGTGTGATGACGGTGTTTGTGTTGATTGCTGAGACTGAACACTTTCTGAACTGTTTTTCCACTGATTGATTGAGCACTGATTCATTTACTTTATTTCTGGTACAGTTTCTGTCTTCCCACAGCTTTAAAGTTTAGTCTGCTCTTTAAAAATGTTGCAACTCGTGTGACGTCCGTTCTTAATATCTTGTTCATCAACAGTTTCTGCGGAATTAACCGTTTAAAATGTGAAATATTTTTCCAGCATTTGATTATTTTCCTTTGTTCATTATCATTCGACTAAACTCGAAACATTCTTACGTCAAACGGGAAAACTGTAACACTTTACTGCAATATTTCATGTGTAATTAACATTAGTGAAGTTAACATTAACTAACAACGAACAACACTTCTACAGCATTTATTAATCAGAGTTCATGTTAAACTCAACATTTACCAATACATTTTAAGATCAAGGGTTGAATCAGTTTACGTTAGTTAGCCTAATGAACATGCATATTTTGATTAATTGCATTAACATTAAAGCTCATCGTTGGTTTGTATTTTAAACGTTAACAAATTAGATGTATTATTGTAATCATATTATTGTAAACTGATGTTCAAATGCTGCAGTCTTTCCGAACAGGCCCTTTCTCAGATAGATGACCGATAACAGATGAAAGCTCCTGTCGATTTGTTCAGTTCGACTGAATTCAACCACAAGTGAAATGGAAGGAAAGAGTCAAAGGAAGTGTTTTTCTGCAGTTTCACCTCGATGTTATCAGTGTTCCTCTAAACCTGCGAGAAACCGTAAGAGACAGAAAGCCACAGAAGCCCAGCGTTTCCAACAGCATGCGAGCGATTCCAGTCCGTCAAACCAAGAGTGTTTGATTTATATCAGTCGAACTCTTAGTTTTCTTTGGCTGTTGAGGTTATTTTTCATGCTTTTAATTTAAAACCACATCATCACACATTTTTCTTTGCAGATGAGAAAATGTGCGGCAGAAGATCTCTGTGTGTGTTGATCTGTGTGTTCTGCTTCTGTTGTAAGTAATCTTCTACATGTGTGTGTCTCTGATTGTCTTTGATTTAGTTATTTCAAGGTGTCATTGTTACAGTGTAATTATATTTAAGCACTGATTAATAATACTTAACAGCACAACTATATGGTTAGGATAGGATTAGGTTTTGGTTTAGGGTAAATTGCATGTAATTATGCAGAATTTGCTGTTATTACTCTAGTAAGTACGTGTAACAAGGACACTTTGTACTTGTTTTACAGTACAGATTGTTTCAAAAGCAGAATAACAGAATCAGTTTTGCACTGCTAAAAGATTCTTAAATCAAGACATTTACTTGAGAACCAAAATGACGGAAGATAAAAAGAAAAATGTATTAAAACTAAGTGACTATATCCTTAATATCTAAGCTAAGCTTGTTTTCCCTTTGAATTAAAATGTATTTTTCTGACCCCACTTAGTTTAGTGAATGTTTAGATATTTAGAGTAAGGAAATATTTTTTTTGCAGTGTGCAAACTTGCTGTAAAGCAGCTAGAAAAAAGACAATGGTTTCATTAATTAGCTTAAATCAGTTCAGTGTTGATCCAGTTTTGTTCAATAACTTTGTAAAGTTAATCAATTATGATTTACAGGTGCTTTGAAGAGAGAGCCTGTTTTCAGCATTCAAGGTAAAATTCCATTGTTGACACATGTGCATTAAAAACATTCTAGTACATGAAGTGTGTGAGTGAATGAGACTGTTTTCCAGAGCTCAAGGTGACTGGGAAAGACCTGAAGGATTGTGGGAAGAATGTGTGTGTGATGTACTACGCTAAGTGTCCCACAGAATCAGATGTCCTCACTTCAACCCCTGGTGCGAGTGCTTTACTGAGCCTGACACGGGTTTATCCTCATATCTGCTGCTGGTTCAGTTTTAATGTCCATCTTTGTTCTCTAGAGAGATTTGTGAACACGTCATGCCACTTTCTGTCCCGTGAGGAGTCGATCACCTGCAGGTGGCTTCAGAAGACGAACGGCGTCCGAACGGAAACCAACAGCACCTTCATTTTCAGGTAACGGTTTAATTTCATCAGTACGGCATGCTTTACTGTCAGATGCATCAGAAACCTGTCGAAGCTTGATTCCACCTTGGAATAAAAAATAGGAAAGGTAATTGCAAATTTGTATCTCTCAATTTTGAAAGTTTTCTCGCAATTGCGAGTATGCTTATCACAGTTCTGACATATAAACTCGTAATTATGTCGCAATTCTGAAAAATAAAGTCACAGTCGCAATTCTGAGAGAATTGCAAAATGTAAACTCACATTTGGAAGTTATAATCACAATTCTGCAAAACAAAGTAGCAATTCTGTGAAACAAAGTCCAGTCGCAGTCTTTAGAAATAGTCAGAATTGCAAGTTATAAAGTCGCAACTCTGAGAAATAAATTTGGAGTTCTGAAAAATAAAGTTGCAATTCTGAGAAACAAAGATTTAAACTCACTATTGAGAGTTATAAAGTCAAAATTCTGAGAAATAAAGTCACAGTTCTGCGAATCAGTCAGAATTGCAAGATATAAATTCACAATTGCGAGTTATAAAGTAAAAATTCTGACAAATACAGTCGCAATTCTTAAAAACAAAGTCGCAATGTTGCAAAACAAAGTCACATATTTTGAGAAACTAATTCGCAATTGTGACTTTTTTCTCAAAATTGCAAGTTTATAGGCTATGTCACAATTCAGACTTCATAACTCACAATTGCGAGATAAAAATTTGCAATTACCGTTTTTATTTTTTTTTAATCCCGTGGCAAAAACAAGCTTCCATAGAAACCTCCATTAGAGCATCTGAAAATAATCTAATCCGTCTTGATACGAACTGACATGCTAATATATTTTTTGTTTTATAGAACTGACGTTGGCAGGCCTACCCGCTGTTCTGCCATTTTAAATTTCTTTTCACGTTTCAATTTAACCATCAAGTCAAAGAGCGTCTTCAGCAAGGAAGAGTGGTTCTCTGATGTCTATCCAGTGATCATTGAGGAAATCGGTAAGATAAGATGACAGCAGGGGTGTAGAAAGTACTGAGACATTGTATTGAAAGTTGAATCAGCATTTTATAGTTGCTTTTAATGTCTTCATAGCCATTAAGTCTAAGTACCTACACAAAAAATACTTGAGTGTAAGTAAAAAAGTATCTGCATTGAATTTTACTTAAGTATTTAAAAGTTGAAAAATGAAACGCGTTTCAAAGGTTTTTAATGAGGTTTCATCAACAAAGTTCGGGATGAGCACGTTCAAATGATCTATCCAATCAACATGTCATCAGAAATGTACATGTCTATCCTATCAGCATGAGAGAAGGCCAATATCTATATATACAGTCGACTCACCGACATTCCTCGACAGTTTTTCATCATCATTAAGTCCAAACATCATTGGGTTATGTTGGAACTTTTACCAATGAATTAATGTATAATGTTTTTCATCATCCCTCCACCACCCTGACTCTTCACTCCTGGCTGGTTCCTACCACAGAATACCTTTTACTCTAGCTGACTTATTTGTAATTGCGAACTTATGAAAATAGACTTTTGAGAAATAGAGACAGTACAGATTTTTTCATTATAGTGTTTGTAAAGAAACCTGAACCGTGTTCACACTCCAGTTCATCCATTTATGGGGATGGTTATAATGAAAACATTACTGTAGCTATGGGCTTTATTACTTTTTATTTCATTTTAGCATAAAATAAACTTGATTAATTATGGTGATAAACATGACACTGATGATTGTATGCTCTGATGTGTTGGGTTGTGTTGTGATGTGATGGGTTGAGAGGTGATGGGTTGAGAGGTGATGGGTTGAGAGGTGATGGGTTGGGTTGTGATGTGATGTGATGTGATGTGATGGGTTGTGTTGTGATGGGTTGTGTTGTGTTGTGATGTGATGGGTTGTGTTGAGATGGGTTGTGTTGTGATGGGTTGAGATGGGATGTGATGGGTTGAGAGGTGATGGGTTGTGTTGCGTTGTGTTGTGATGTGATGGGTTGAGATGGGTTGTGATGTGATGGGTTGTGTTGTGATGGGTTGAGATGGGTTGTGTTGTGTTGTGTTGTGTTGTGTTGTGTTGTGATGGGTTGTGTTGTGATGTGATGGGTTGTGTTGTGATGGGTTGAGATGGGTTGTGTTGTGTTGTGAAGTGATGGGTTGTGTTGTGATGGGCTGTGTTGTGATGTGATGGGTTGTGTTGTGATGGGTTGAGATGGGTTGTGTTGTGATGTGATGGGTTGTGATGTGATGGGTTGAGAGGTGATGGGTTGTGTTGCGTTGTGATGTGATGTGATGTGATGGGTTGTGTTGAGATGGGTTGTGTTGTGATGGGTTGTGATGTGATGGGTTGAGATGGGTTGTGTTGTGTTGCGTTGTGTTGTGATGTGATGGGTTGAGATGGGTTGTGTTGTGATGGGTTGTGATGGGTTGAGAGGTGATGGGTTGTATTGCGTTGTGTTGTGATGTGATGGGTTGTGTTGTGATGTGATGGGTTGAGATGGGTTGTGATGTGATGGGTTGAGATGTATTGTGTTGTGTTACGAACTACTGTGAGGTAACATTGAGGTTGTGATAGAATTTGGTGTGATTAGGGTGGCAAGAGACAATACAACAAATTAGTGCGAAAGAAAAATTATTTATTATATAGACGAAATTATTATCCAACAAATAGTAATAATAATGGTGAATATAAGCAAGAAAAAGAACAAGCAAATTGTTTACACATCAAAAAGAAAATATCAGATAAATAACCCAAGAGAAAAAAAGGGCCGCAATTAGTGAAGCCAAAGAAAAGAAAAGAACAAAACAAAACTCATTCTGACTTGTAATTAAACCTCTAATCTAACTAATAAAAGAAAGAAAGAAAAGACATCAATTCTTCGGCGTCAACGCCCTAACTAAATTACACTGACTAACAAACACAAAACATACAGAGGGTGGCGTTCACTTTCTTACCTTGGGTATATATACATCGAGTTACCTAGGTGTTGTATTATGTAAGTGACATGACTTATAACCTGTCCACTTTTTACTCTGGGTCGAACAACGCCATCAAAGGGCAGAAAAAGAACGTACAAGGAACCTCATACCACTATTCAAAACCGAGATGCCAGCAAAAATAAAACAAGGACAGTAACAAAAAGAATAAGCATACAAAGTAACAAAAAAAAAAAAAACAGTGGCAGAAAAACAAGTTGTCTCCTCGCGTTCTGTTTCGCGTCTTTTATTGCTGCTATCGGGAAACTTGATTGGCCGCGGGGGAAGTGACGTCACGCCATTGATAAAAACTGACAGCTCCCCAAGCCAACAGCATACCAGAGGTGGAGCGAACCTAAGAATATCTCAGATAGATAGATAGAGAGAGAGATAGAGAGAGATAGAGATACAGACACGAACAAGCACAGGGACGTAACAGTTGTGATGGGTTGAGATGGGTTGTGATGTGATGGGTTGAGATGTGATGGGTTGTGATGTGATGGGTTGAGATGGGTTATGTTGTGATGGGTTGTGTTGTGATGGGTTGAGATGGGTTGTGTTGTGATGGGTTGAGATGTGATGGGTTGAGATGGGTTGTGTTGTGATGGGTTGAGATGGGTTGTGTTGTGATGGGTTGAGATGGGTTGTGATGGGTTGTGATGTGATGGGTTGTGTTGTGATGGGTTGAGATGGGTTGTGAAGTGATGGGTTGAGATGGGTTGTGTTGTGATGGGTTGAGATGTATTGTGTTGTGATGGGTTGAGATGGGTTGTGTTGTGATGGGTTGAGATGGGTTGTGATGTGATGGGTTGAGATGTGATGGGTTGAGATGGGTTGTGAAGTGATGGGTTGAGATGGGTTGTGATGTGATGGGTTGAGATGGGTTGTGAAGTGATGGGTTGAGATGTATTGTGTTGTGATGGGTTGAGATGGGTTGTGATGTGATGGGTTGAGATGGGTTGTGATGTGATGGGTTGTGTTGTGTTGTGTTGTGATGGGTTGAGATGGGTTGTGTTGTGATGGGTTGAGATGGGTTGTGTTGTGATGGGTTGAGATGGGTTGTGATGTGATGGGTTGTGATAGGTTGAGATGGGTTGTGTTGTGATGGGTTGTGATGTGATGGGTTGAGATGGGTTGTGTTGTGATGGGTTGTGATGTGATGGGTTGAGATGTGATGGGTTGAGATGGGTTGTGTTGTGATGGGTTGTGTTGTGATGGGTTGAGATGGGTTGTGTTGTGATGGGTTGAGATGTGATGGGTTGAGATGGGTTGTGTTGTGATGGGTTGAGATGGGTTGTGTTGTGATGGGTTGAGATGGGTTGTGATGTGATGGGTTGAGATGGGTTGTGTTGTGATGGGTTGAGATGGGTTGTGAAGTGATGGGTTGAGATGGGTTGTGTTGTGATGGGTTGAGATGGGTTGTGTTGTGATGGGTTGAGATGGGTTGTGAAGTGATGGGTTGAGATGGGTTGTGATGTGATGGGTTGAGATGGGTTGTGTTGTGTTGTGATGGGTTGAGATGGGTTGTGTTGTGATGGGTTGAGATGGGTTGTGATGTGATGGGTTGAGATGGAAAGTGATGGGTTGTGATGGGTTGAGATGGGTTGTGTTGTGATGGGTTGTGAAGTGATGGGTTCTGATGTGATGGGTTTAGATGGGTTGTGATGGGTTGAGATGGGTTGTGAAGTGATGGGTTGAGATGGGTTGTGATGTGATGGGTTGAGATGGGTTGTGATGTGATTGGTTGAGATGTGATGGGTTGAGATGTGATGGGTTGTGTTGTAAAGGGTTGTGTTGTGATGGGTTGTGTTGTGATGGGTTGTGATGTGATGGGTTGTGAAGTGATGGTTTGAGATGGGTTGTGTTGTGATGGGTTGAGATGGGTTGTGTTGTGATGGGTTGAGATGGGTTGTGATGGGTTGTGATGTGATGGGTTGAGATGGGTTGTGTTGTGATGGGTTGAGATGGGTTGTGAAGTGATGGGTTGAGATGGGTTGTGTTGTGATGGGTTGAGATGTATTGTGTTGTGATGGGTTGAGATGGGTTGTGTTGTGATGGGTTGAGATGGGTTGTGATGTGATGGGTTGAGATGTGATGGGTTGAGATGGGTTGTGAAGTGATGGGTTGAGATGGGTTGTGATGTGATGGGTTGAGATGGGTTGTGAAGTGATGGGTTGAGATGTATTGTGTTGTGATGGGTTGAGATGGGTTGTGATGTGATGGGTTGAGATGGGTTGTGATGTGATGGGTTGTGTTGTGTTGTGTTGTGTTGTGATGGGTTGAGATGGGTTGTGTTGTGATGGGTTGAGATGGGTTGTGATGTGATGGGTTGAGATGGGAAGTGATGGGTTGTGATAGGTTGAGATGGGTTGTGTTGTGATGGGTTGTGATGTGATGGGTTGAGATGGGTTGTGTTGTGATGGGTTGTGATGTGATGGGTTGAGATGTGATGGGTTGAGATGGGTTGTGTTGTGTTGTGATGGGTTGTGTTGTGATGGGTTGAGATGGGTTGAGATGTGATGGGTTGAGATGGGTTGTGTTGTGATGGGTTGAGATGGGTTGTGTTGTGATGGGTTGAGATGGGTTGTGATGTGATGGGTTGAGATGGGTTGTGTTGTGATGGGTTGAGATGGGTTGTGAAGTGATGGGTTGAGATGGGTTGTGTTGTGATGGGTTGAGATGGGTTGTGTTGTGATGGGTTGAGATGGGTTGTGATGTGATGGGTTGAGATGGGTTGTGTTGTGATGGGTTGAGATGGGTTGTGAAGTGATGGGTTGAGATGGGTTGTGATGTGATGGGTTGAGATGGGTTGTGATGTGATGGGTTGTGTTGTGTTGTGATGGGTTGAGATGGGTTGTGTTGTGATGGGTTGAGATGGGTTGTGATGTGATGGGTTGAGATGGGAAGTGATGGGTTGTGATGGGTTGAGATGGGTTGTGTTGTGATGGGTTGTGAAGTGATGGGTTCTGATGTGATGGGTTTAGATGGGTTGTGATGGGTTGAGATGGGTTGTGAAGTGATGGGTTGAGATGGGTTGTGATGTGATGGGTTGAGATGGGTTGTGATGTGATTGGTTGAGATGTGATGGGTTGAGATGTGATGGGTTGTGTTGTGATGGGTTGTGTTGTGATGGGTTGTGATGTGATGGGTTGTGAAGTGATGGTTTGAGATGGGTTGTGTTGTGATGGGTTGAGATGGGTTATGTTGTGATGGGTTGATGGGTTGTGAAGTGATGGGTTGAGATGGGTTGTGATGTGATGGGTTGAGATGTGATGGGTTAAGATACGATGGGTTGTGATGTGATGGGTTGTGTTGTGATGTGATGGGTTGTGTTGTGATGGGTTGTGTTGTGATGTGATGGGTTGAAATTTGATGGGTTGTGTTGTGATGGGTTGTGAAGTGATGGGTTGAGATGGGTTGTGTTGTGATGTGTTGTGATGGGTTGAGATGGGTTGTGAAGTGATGGGTTGTGATGTGATGGGTTGTGATGTGATGGGTTGAGATGTGATGGGTTGTGATGTGATGGTTGTGTTGTGATGTGTCTGAATGTTGTAGTTCAGGCTCCTCGGCCGGTGATCACGTCTGTTAACGTCACAGACTCGTCAGTCAACGTCACATGGAATGGCGGGAAAATAACTAAATGCCGAATCCGCTACAAACGCCTCAACACAGAGTCATGGACAGAAAAGGTCAGAAATGACAGAAATAGCTTGAAAATATGTTTTTGTTGTGGATGCTTATTTTATTTTATTTATCTTTTTTTATATTAGCTTTTTTACTTAATTTTTTATTTGATCATTTTTAGATTTTATTTCATTAGATCTCTGAATCTGATTGATGATGCTTAGAGATGCTCATTGAAGTAAAAGCTTCTGTTTCCACGTCAGACTGCAGAGTTGCCCGCCTCACAGGAGTCTCTGTTCGTGATTGAGGGTTTACAGGCCTTCAGCGAGTATCTTCTGAGCGTCTCCTGCGTTCATGATCACAGCCGGTGGAGCGACTGGAGCGAAGAGACACGAGTAAAGACGTCAGAGAGCCGTGAGTGACCCGAACAGAGCTGATGCAGTGACCCTGAATGTTCTTCATTAGATCCAGTGTCTGAATCTGTTCAGGCTTCTGATCATTTCTACTCACACTTGCTTTAAAGGGATAGTTCACCCAAAAATTAAAATTAGCCCATGATTTACTCTCCCTCCAGTCATCCTAGGTATATATGGCATTCTTCTTTCAGACGAGCACAATCAGAGTTACATTAAAAATGCCCTGGCTCTTCCAAGCTTTATAATGGCAGTGAATGGATGTTTCTGTTTTGAAGTCCATAAAAATGCACTTTTATGATGGACAGATGCACTTTTATGATGGACAGATGCACTTTTATGATGGATAGATGCACTTTTATGATGGATAGATGCACTTTTATGATGGACAGATGCACTTTTATGATGCACTTTTATGATGGACAGATGCACTTTTATGATGGACAGATGCACTTTTATGATGAATAGATGCACTTTTATGATGGACAGATTCACTTTTATGATGGATAGATGCACTTATGATGGACAGATGCACTTTTATGATGGATAGATGCACTTTTATGATGGACAGATGCACTTTTATGATGGACAGATGCACTTTTATCACGGATAGATGCACTTTTATGATGGACAGATGCACTTTTATGATGGATAGATGCACTTTTATGATGGACAGATGCACTTTTATCACAGATAGATGCACTTTTATGATGGACAGATGCACTTTTATGATGGATAGATGCACTTTTATGATGGACAGATACACTTTTATCACAGATAGATGCACTTTTATGATGGACAGATGCACTTTTATGATGCACTTTTATGATGGACAGATGCACTTTTATGATGGACAGATGCACTTTTATGATGAATAGATGCACTTTTATGATGGACAGATTCACTTTTATGATGGATAGATGCACTTATGATGGACAGATGCAGTTTTATAATGGATAGATGCACTTTTATGATGGACAGATGCACTTTTATGGTGACAGATGCACTTTTATCACGGATAGATGCACTTTTATGATGGACAGATGCACTTTTATGATGGACAGATGCACTTTTATGATGGACAGATGCACTTTTATGATGGACAGATTCACTTTTATGATGGACAGATGCACTTTTATGATGGACAGATGCACTTTTATGATGGACAGATGCACTTTTATGATAGATAGATGCACTTTTATCATGGACAGATGCACTTTTATGATGGACAGATGCACTTTTATGATGGACAGATGCACTTTTATCACGGATAGATGCACTTTTATGATGGACAGATGCACTTTTATGATGGACAGATGCACTTTTATGATGAATAGATGCACTTTTATGATGGACAGATGCACTTTTATGACGGATAGATGCACTTTTATGACGAATAGATGCACTTTTATGATGAATAGATGCACTTTTATGATGGATAGATGCACTTTTATGACGGATAGATGCACTTTTATGATGGACAGATGCACTTATCAAGGATAGATGCACTTTTATGATGGACAGATGCACTCATGATGGACAGATGAACTTTTATGATGAATAGATGCACTTTTATGATGGATAGATGCACTTTTATCAAGGATAGATGCACTTTTATGATGGACAGATGCACTCATGATGGACAGATGAACTTTTATGATGAATAGATGCACTTTTATCAAGGATAGATGCACTTTTATCAAGGATAGATGCACTTTTATGATGGACAGATGCACTCATGATGGACAGATGCACTTTTATGATGGACAGATGCATTTTTATGATTGACAGATGCACTTTTATCACGGATTGATGCACTTTTATGAACTTCAAAAAATATATGACCATTCAGTGCCATTATAAAGCTCTCATTACCAGGACATTTTTTTATATTACTCTGATTGTGTTCGTCTGACAGAAGAATGTCATATACACCTAGGATGACTTCAGGGTGAGTAAATCATGGCCTAATTTTAATTTTTGGGTGAACTATCCCTTTAATGTAACGACATTCACACAGACTGAAGTTTCCTAATGTGTTCGAATCTAAACCTATAATGACCATTTTCCTGCTGTCATGTTCTTTTCCATAAACACACAAGGTTTTTGGCTTGTGTTTGCAGCGCCGTCTGCGCCTCTCGCGCTCAGTTATTACGTGGCTTCAGGTGTAAACTCCGGGGTTCGGCAGCTGCTGCTTCTCTGGAAGGTAATATTCTTCAGGTGTGTTTGTGTATCGTCTCTCGCGTGCCGTCAGTCTTCAGTCGTGTGTGTTTCTGAAGGCTCTGGACATCACAGATGCTCGAGGACTCATTCGAGGTTATGGAGTGTCCTACATGCCCACCAAACAGCCCTCTCTGAAGACAACCTTCCACACCACTGAGCTCAAGGTAGATTCTGTTTATTTTATTGTATTTTATTTATTTTAACTTTTTACATTTTTACTTTTATTAATTACATTTTATTTTAATGTTCATTTAACTTGAATTTTTACATTTTAAATGTACATTTTTAATATTTTTTTGTTATTTTAATTTTAAAATTTTAGTTATTTGTATTTGTTATTGTTTTTTTTGTAAAAAAAATTATTTCCTTCTATTTGATGTTATATATTAATTAATTGTATTTATATATACTTTTTGTTTATTTTAATTTATATATTATTATTATTTTTGTACTTTTTTTATGTTTTTATTTGACATTTTATTAATTAATTTTATATATTTTTTATAATTTTATATGATTCATTTGTATTTTATTTTAATGTTTATTTTAACATGAATTCTACATTTTTAAATGTATTTTATTTTTACATTTATAAAAAAAAACAAATTCAAATGTTTTATTATTTTGATAATTTTCATTTACATTTTTAAATTATTTATTTTTATTTATTTTTATTATTTTTTTTATTATAATTATATTTCTATTATTTTTTATTATTATAATTATATTTCTATTATTTTTTATTATTTTATTGGTGTGATTGTGATAAACGAGTGTTTATGAGTGTCAGGTTGTGTTAGACGGATAGAGGAATGATGGTGTTGTTTCTGAAGGCTGTAGTTCTGGTCATGGCAGAGGAATATGAGGTGACCGTATGGGCTGATAACAGCGCCGGACACTCGCCTCACCGCCGGCTCCTCATCGACGCGTCTCGTTCTCACGGTGAGCAGCCGTCGTCTCTCATTAGTGTGATTCATCTGTAGTGCATACTTGATAGGTAAGGCAAGTTTAATAAAATAGCACATTTCATACACAATGGTAGTTCAAAGTGCTTTACATAAAAAGGATTTTAAAATAATCATAAAATAATCAAAACAGATGCATAAGAGATAAAATACTGGATCTAAAATGCATTAAAGGGATAGTTCACCCAAAAATGAAAAATAGTCATTCTTTTTTGAAGTCCATAAAAGTGCATCTGTCCATCATAAAAGTGCATCTGTCCATCATAAAAGTGCATCTGTCCATCATAAAAGTGCATCTGTCTATCATAACTAGCTTCCGCCAAACGAACGTTACGTGTAAAGCGCAACTTATGCAAGTAATGCGACGTACTGCTGATATTTATGCTACGCCATCACACACTTTGCTTCAGAAGGCCTTTATTAACCCCCCGGAGCCTGTGGAGCACTTTATGATGGACAGATGCACTTTTATGATAGATAGATGCACTTTTATGATGTTAGATGCACTTTTATGATGGACAGATGCACTTTTATGATGGACAGATGCACTTTTATCATGGACAGATGCACTTTATGATGGATAGATGCACTTTATGATGGACAGATGCACTTTATGATGGATAGATGCACTTTATGATGGACAGATGCACTTTTATCATGGACAGATGCACTTTTATGATGGATAGATGCACTTTATGATGGACAGATGCACTTTTATGATGGACAGATGCACTTTATGATGGACAGATACACATTTATGATGGACAGATGCACTTTTATGATGGATAGATGCACTTTTATGATGGACAGATGCACTTTTATGATGGATAGATGCACTTTTATGATGGATAGATGCACTTTTATGATGGATAGATGCACTTTATGATGGACAGATGCACTTTTATGATGGACAGATGCACTTTATGATGGACAGATACACATTTATGATGGACAGATGCACTTTTATGATGGATAGATGCACTTTTATGATGGACAGATGCACTTTTATGATGGATAGATGCACTTTTATGATGGATAGATGCACTTTTATGATGGACAGATGCACTTTTATGATGGACAGATGCACTTTTATGATGGATAGATGCACTTTTATGATGGATAGATGCACTTTTATGATGGATAGATGCACTTTATGATGGACAGATGCACTTTATGATGGATAGATGCACTTTATGATGGACAGATGCACTTTATGATGGATAGATGCACTTTATGATGGACAGATGCACTTTATGATGGATAGATGCACTTTTATGATGATAGATGCACTTTATGATGGACAGATGCACTTTAATGATGATAGATGCACTTTAATGATGATAGATGCACTTTAATGATGACAGATGCACTTTATGATGGACAGATGCACTTTTATGATGGATAGATGCACTTTAATGATGGACAGATGCACTTTATGATGGACAGATGCACTTTATGATGGATAGATGCACTTTATGATGGATAGATGCACTTTAATGATGGACAGATGCACTTTATGATGGATAGATGCACTTTAATGATGGACAGATGCACTTTTATGATGGATAGATGCACTTTATGATGGATAGATGCACTTTATGATGGATAGATGCACTTTATGATGGACAGATGCACTTTTATGATGGACAGATGCACTTTAATGATGATAGATGCACTTTTATGATGGACAGATGCACTTTTATGATGGATAGATGCACTTTTATGATGGATAGATGCACTTTTATGATGGATAGATGCACTTTATGATGGATAGATGCACTTTATGATGGACAGATGCACTTTTATGATGGACAGATGCACTTTAATGATGATAGATGCACTTTTATGATGGACAGATGCACTTTTATGATGGATAGATGCACTTTTATGATGGATAGATGCACTTTTATGATGGATAGATGCACTTTTATTATGAACAGATGCACTTTTCTGATGGACAGATGCACTTTTATTATTTTTAAGAGCCAGGACATTTAGAATTCGTCTGAAATTTTAATTTAATATTAAAATTTAATGTATTATTTTAATTTAATACTGTGAAGCTGCTTTGTTACAATCTGTATTGTGAAAAGCGCTATACAAATATACTTGACTTGACTTGAAAGAAGAATGTCATATACACCTGGGATGACATGAGGATGAGTAAATCATGGGCTAATTTGAACTATCCCTTTAAAAACAAATAAGAATTGGGCCTACATAAATAAGATGATACACAGATGTGTGAATGTGTGTGTATTAGTCTGTATGATGCAGTGTTTTGTGAGTTGTGTAAGGATCTGGATCGTGTTCCCTCAGATGTGCGTTCGGTGAAGGCTCTCTGGGTTTATTCTGACGGCTCCTCGCTGCGGATCCGATGGGATCGTGACGTCACTCGTGTAAACGTCAGCGAGTTCGCCATCGGATGGAGCGCCGTCACGGACCCCAGACACACACACTGGCAGCGAGTCGACGGATCCACGTTCAAAGCCCATCTCACAGGTCTGGGATTATAAAACATGTGAAACGAAGACATATAACAATATTACACACATTTAATCCAACAAGCAAAATAAACAAGCATTGATATCTAATGCATTATGTGTTATTTTAGAGCATTGATATTTACAATATGGTTTTATTTGTTAACATTAGTTGGCTGCATTAGTTAACATGAATTAACATGAACAGCATTTATTAATGTTAATGTTAATGTTACTCTCAACATTTACTAATACATTATTAAGATCAAACATTTTGATGATTTCATTCATTAAACAATCAGATTTTTATTGACTAACTTTAATAAATACTGTAAGACTATATTGCACATTGTCAGTTCATGCATTAACTTTTGTTAAATAGAATATAAAGTGTTACCAAGATTTTTAACATTGTAACATTATTTGGCTTATAAAGTCGTGTCAAAAAAAAACAAAATTCTCATTACTGAAAGGTGAAAATATCTTTTCATTATTGAAGTTGTTCTATTTTGATTTAAAGAATAAATTAATGTATTACCGTATTTTGTTCACTGCAATCAAGTAAAAATGACATTATTGATGTACATTACTTCTTTAGCGGACACTTTTATGTAAAGTGACTTCGAAATGAGGAAAATTCAACACGCAATTAATCTTACAGTAATGAAAATCTAAGGAGAATCTTCTAAAAATCATTTCACTGCAAAAAATGCATTATTCCTCAGTGTTTCTGTTTTCCAGCACAAATATCCAAACATTCTTAAATCAAGACACATTTACTAGAGAAGAAGCAAAATGACTGAAGATATTAAGTCTAATTTCATGAAAAATGTATCAAAATTAATGCTTAAAACAAGAACAAATATCTGCCAATGCGGTCAGAAAAATAGTTTATTTATAGCGTTTATTAAAGTTTATTTTTCTGACTCCATTGCCTGATATTTGTTCTTGTTTTAAGCAAAAAAATTATTTTTCAGACTTAATATCTCCAGTCATTTCTCTTCTCCAGTAAATGCATCTCGAATTAAGAATGTTGGGATATTTGTGCTGGAGAACAAGTGAAAAATACTGAGGAATAACAGTGTTGTGTTAATGTGACCTGGATATGATTTCTTGATATTCTCATAAACATATGAAAAGCTTATTTATAACATAAATTTGCATCTAAATCTAATCTCATGTTGTGGAAGGCCTCAAACAGGACGAGATCTACAACATCAGCGTGTTTCCCGTCTACGGCTCTCTCTGTGGGCCTCAGACCTCCATCTCTGCCGATCTAGAACACGGAGGTAAAGGACGACGCACGTATAAAAGCTTCACAAGCTATTGACGGATGTTGAGTTATATCCTCTTACTCTGCTCAGCTCTGTTGGATGTGGGGGGGTTTCGTCTGGTGAACGTGTCGCGCTCGTCTCTGGCGGTGCAGTGGACGTGGAAGGAGGCGAAGTCGAGAGTAAGAGTGCTTCAGTACAAGCTCGTGCTGAGAGGAGAACATGGAACTGAGTGTAAGTCAGTCTGGAGTCAAGTCCCCTCATTTATACAGCGCTTTAGACAATATTCATATCAAACTGAGTGTAAGTCAGTCTGGAGAGAATCTCATTCTGTTATCGTGGGTCAAAATGACCCGAAGCCCTAAAATTCAACTTTTTTTTTTATTTCATTTTGATAATATTTTTTCTATTTTTAAATGCATTTTTTTTTACCTTTAAATTTCTAGATTTGATCAATAAATAAAACATAAATAGTCATTTAAGCACATACCTCACATTCTTTCAACTTAAATTCAAAATAACTAAATTTCATGCATAACCCTTTTAATTCAGCTCAAAATATCTTGCATTGTGTGTCTTTGCCGACCTCTTGTGTGAAAATAATAATAATATATGATATTTCATGACTCTATATGGCGTAAATGAGCTGTTCCCTTTGGGTCCTAAAGTCAGTTTCTCTTCAGTATGCATTCAGAGACACATGTAGACATTATAAAATCATTTTTTGGTAACGTTTAGCATTTTTAGTTTGAATTTTGTGCTTTTTTAGGTTTTTCTATGTGTACTGAAGCATTCCATTCATTCCTAATGGGGTCAAAATGACCCGTGAGAGACGGATTTGTTACTTTTTAAAATTTCACCCACAAAACTATCCAACAAAACAGAAGTCCTGGGGTCTTGAACCCCTCTGATGAACTCAATAACAAAAAATAAAAAACATTTCTGGGTCAAAATGAGCCGAGGGAAGGATGAGGGTTTAATCTCTCACTGTTTTGTTCTCTCAGCTCTCCCAGTCTTCCCAGATCAACATCAGCACTCGTTCCTCCAGCTCCATCCAAACACCAGATACTCCGTCTGCATTCATGGAGAAACTGAGACCGGGAACTTCTCAAAGGCCAGTCTGGACGTCAGCACACCACTGATAGGTCAGAGATGTTCTACAGACCATGATCGACTCTGAGTGTTGTGACGTTTGATGGTGTTTGACTGTTGTAAATCTGACCTGAATGCAGAAACACTGGTTAACCTCGGATGTTTTTCTTGAAATTGTGGGACTGTTTCTCATTTAGGGTCATGAACATGCCTGCAAAGCTTCGACACTCTGATGTGTCGTGTAACGCTTGTACAAAATTTCAATGAAGAGTTTGATTGTAATGGTTGAAGGCAATGCACAAACCCAGAGTTAAAAAGAAAATAATGTATTTTATTATGTCAGTTTCTTAAATATCCTCTGAGGTATATTAATGCACTTATTATGCATTCGCTTTTATTCAAAGAAATGTACGCTGTGTTTATTATTTCATGCATGAGAATCAAATTGCACTGGAAAACAGTGCGACACAACCTCAAGTGTCTTATTGCTTTTAGAAACAGTTCAGAAGACTCAACAGATAGTCATGTTACATCAAACATCATTTGTAAGTCATTCATGCATGCATCTTTCTTTATTTTGTCAGATTATAATGAGTTGATGAGATTTGCCCTTCCAGTGGCTCTCCTGCTTCTCGTCTTTGGGATATTCTCCGTGTCATCAGTGACCGTGTAAGCACCGATCCGATGTGGAAATCAGTCTTTCAGTGTTTGTTGTGGCTCCAGTAATATCTCTATAATCATTTACACACAGATGCAGGAAATACTTCCTCCCTGTCATCGCCAATCCGAGGTTCAGTCTGATCGGACGCTGGCTTCTCAACCCACATCTGCAGGTCACTCTCAATATTTTCCTTTGGTTCGACAATCATTAGTTTTAATTAAAGTTTCCCTATTATGCTATTTAACAGGTTCATACATGCATTCAAGGTCAAAAAACACTAGTTTCCTCATAATCTCCACTGCACATCAGCTCTTTCCTCTCAGTGTCTGAAACGCTTCCATCGAAGATTCAGTCTCTCTAAGCTCCGCCTCTCTGAGAGCTGCTCTGCTCTGATTGGTCAGAAAGCAAACGCTCATTATCATATCTGAATCTCAGCTCTTGATCACAGTGATACGAACAGTAACGATGGCGTGGGTTTTATCGTATCAATCTCAGAAAACAGCGTCTTCTCCACATGAACAACACGAACCAAACTCTTCCAGTCTCGTTTCAGTTCAGAATCACTTCTTTAGGAGACTAAAACTCCATTTATCTAATCTTAATATTAACGTGGCAGAGCTTTTACATTCACAAACCGCTCAGTTACTCACTGCATGAAAGGGAATATCACAAAAAGCATAATAGGGGGGCACTTTTACTGTCTTACCAAAGTAAAATACAGTAAGAAAAGGCAGATTCTGTAGATGATGTGTGTGTGATGTTAACAGGGCAGTGGAAAGATCTGTGTGCTGAAGCTGGAGAGTGTGTTCCCGTTCGACCAAATGACGGAGAAGAACCTCATCCAAGTGGAGCACCGCGTGTCTTTGATATCAGAACACGAGGACAAGATCCCATCACAGATCTGTACGACTCTGTGGAAACACAACTCGGACGCTCACACTCCCGCCAGTCCACCGGAGTACGTCGACTTACCCTTATTAGCTGATCGAACTGATTATGTTCAAAATGGACAAATTGTATTTCACATTTCTGAGAAAACCTCAGACGGAAATCTACATTTTCCGACTGTGATAAACTAGCGATGCTTTTAATCTCGTCTGAATCGACTCAACGGCGGTTTCAGGAGAATCTCACATCACTTGTTTCACATTTGCATTTGTAATATACAATATTTGACGAAGTCGAATCCACATTGTGTGTTAACAGAAGCTGCGGATCTCAACCTGAGGGCCTTACAACAGTTTAAAGCAAGATTATACAAATCTTATTTTATGTTGCTATAATTTTCCAATGTTCCCTTTTAAACTCGTAATTGCACGCTTACATCTCACAATTTTTGTTACATTTTTTTTTTCGCCACAAAATAAATTCACATTTCAATTTAATTCACACTTAATTGTATAGCGTTTTTCATACTCTTTATCTCACAATTCTGACTTTTATCTCGCTCTTGCGAATTTATATCTTACAATTCAGACCTTTTTTCACAATTGCGAGTTTAAATCTCACAACTCTGAGAAAATTCTTTGGAAAAAGGTTTGAATTGTGAGATAAAAAGTAGCAATCACCTTTTTAAACTCGTAATTGCAGGTTTACATCTCACAAAAAAGCCTTGAATTCAGTTTTATCAAATATAAGGCCATATTTAAGACCTTAAATATGAGCTTTTCCGAGAAATTGGAGGAACTTGTGTATGCTGGAACTATATCCCACTCTTCAACAGTAACTTTCTCAAATGTTTACAGAACAAACCCAGTGTTCCTGGATCTTCTTTATTTCTGTTATATTACATGCTAGAAAGTCTAAGGCCTATAATAGCCGTTCAGCAAACCCATCTAATCTGCTGTCTTTTACATGCCAATTACATGCCAATTAATACTGTCAAGTTAGCACTTTTAAACATCCGATCACCTAAAAATAAATCACTTCTAGTCAACGAATTAATAACCACAAACAACCTGGATTTTATGCTTCTAAATGAACTTGGCTTGAAGACACAACAGTCCTCGATGAAACAGCTTTACTTGTATAGTTTACTTGTATGAGTGTCTGCAGAGGTGGGGGTGTAGCTGCGATATTTAAAGATGTCTATCAACGTAAGCAAATATCATTTGGGAATTACCCATCTTTCGAATATCTGGGTATTGTGTTAAAAGGTGCTCCATGCATTTTACTTATTATTTACAGGCCTCCAAAATATTGCCATTGCTGGAGATTTTAATATTGACATAGATAATGCAGAAACCAATAAAGAAATCAAAACTTTTGATCTGACTCAGCATGTACATGGACCCACACACAATCGTGGACACACTCTAGATTTACTTATCAGTAAGGGTCTAAACATTTCATTGATTGTTATTAAGGATGTAGCACTGTCTGATCATTACTGTATTTTCTTTGATATATTGATCTCTCCTGCCACTGAAGCTAGATCTGTGTCTGTCAAGAAGAGATGCTTAAATGAGAACACTAGTGTACTATTTATGACGGCTATATCCTTAACACCAAGCATATCTGCAGACTCTGTTGATTTTCTCCTTGATTCTTTTAACTCAAAAGTTAAAGGTATAATTGATGATATTGCTCCTGTTAAAGTCAGGAAGAAGAGTGGCAGACAAAAGGCACCTTGGAGAAACTCAACAGCAGTGCAAACTATGAAAAGACAATGCAGAAAAGCAGAGTGCATGTGGCGGAAGACTAAACTTGTAGTCCATTATAACATCTACAAAGACAGCCTTCATGCTTTCAATATGGAACTGGGCAAAGCTAGACAGACTTTATTCTCAAATATAAACAGAAACTTAAACAACATACGCACTCTTTTTGCTACTGTAGAGTCTAAAGCCCGATTCGAACGGGACTAGTTTAACATGGACAGGGTAAAGTAATAGTTACCAGAGCTTCTCTGAGATTTTAGTCCCGTCCGAATGTTTATCCCAGTGATCATTGTGGACAATGTCAGTAAAGATTACGGCGACTTTTACCTTCAGTAAAAAGGTCTGGAAAAATTGACCTCGGGTAATACTGATCCCGTGCGAATAGACCCGCTGTCAATATATGTACGTAAATATTCCTTCATTTCCTGTTTTAAAGTAGTTTTCCACGTTTTTTCAAGTATGGAGACGCTTGAAAAAGCATTGAGTTGCGTTCTAGACGCTGGAACGAGTCTGCGGCAAAACTCAAGTGATTTCCGAACACCATTCAGATCCGAAAGAAGATCGAAAGCACTTGTTAGAGCAACATGTCATGCAACTATAGACCGATCTCAAATCTTCCTCGACCTCAGTGCTGCATTTGACACTGTCGATCAAAACACACTTCTGGACAGGCTGGAAAACTGGGTCGGGCTTTCTGGGATAGTCCTAAAATGGTTCAGGTCATACTTACACAGTAAAAAAAAAAGGTGGGTTATTTGTTTAACCCACTCGTTGGGTTACACACATTGGGTCAATATGTTGGGTTATTTTCCAAAAATATTGGGTAATTTTTAAAATCGTTGGGTAATTTCTAGAAATAACCCGACTGTTGGGTTAAATAGTTGGGAAAGTGCTATACCACCCCATAGTTGGGTTATTCGTTGGGTTATTTTTAACCCAACATGTTTAAGTGAGTAGAAGGGAGAGGTTATTATGTGAGTATAGGAGATCATAAGTCTGAGTGGACATCCATGACATGCGGAGTCCCTCAAGGCTCAACTCTTGCGCCACTCCTGTTCAACCTGTACATGCTCCCAATGAGCCAAATAATGAGACAGAACCAGATCTCTTACCACAGCTATGCAGACGACACACAGCTCTACTCAGCCCTATCGCACTGAATTGCCAAAGTGTGATATTTCAATTCCTTTCTATATAAAGCATTTTGAATAACTGTTTTAATTTTCCTCGCATTTATTTTGTGATTATTTTTATTCCTTTCTATGTAAAGCCCTTTGAATTGCCATAGTGTATGAAATGTGCTTTATAAATAAACTCGCCTTGCCTTATTTTAATTTATTTTCTGACTTTTTGAAGAGCCATGATTTCCAATAGTCTTTAATCAAGGAAGCTTTATTCTATAAGTGTGATTTCTTGAGCTGGAAATTAATAACATTTTTATATTTTTATAATGAATGCACATTTTTCTAGTCATGCCAAGCTCTAAAAATCTTTTATCGTGTAGAAATCTTTGAAAATTGTTGTATACAAACAGTATGTATAGAAAAATACATACATTTCATCATGCGTCTCCATCTAGACTTCAGCTTTTTCATTATTTAAATCATGGTTCGTTGAACCTGTAAGGCCCGCTGTATTGGTCCAATCAGCCGGTTCGCCAATACACGGGGAAGGTCTCACGTGTTCTGTCCTCACTCATGCAAAGTATTGGTTGGTTAAATTTGTAATATATTAATCATATATTTACTTGTTTATTTCATCTGACTCCATAAATGAAAGGTTTTAATAATATCTGTGCCTCACTAAAAGTGAGCTAATGTTTGACTATTCCGTTTAACTCTTCAATGAAAATAATGTCAAAGTCAGTTAGAATAATCAAATGTAACAATTTATTATGTCAGGTAAATGTATCATGCCAATTTCATAATCAGTTCAGAGATAATCGATACAAAACATCAAATGCTCTGGAATAGAGAGAAGATGCAAACCCAACTTTAAGAGAGATCTCTCTCTCAGCCTCACGGGCCGACCTGAAGAGCAGAAAAGGCCCGATCTCTCTGCTGCATCTCCTTATATACACAAACCTTTCACAGGGAAACATGTACTAACAAAAGAAATTTGCATGCAGTGGTCGCACCTTCATGGGGGTGGGTGACCATTTGCTTGAGAGACCACCTTCCTTTGTAAGTCAGTTATCCATAAACTCTTAAAGGTCCCGTTCTTCGTGATCCCATGTTTCAAACTTTAGTTAGTGTGTAATGTTGTTGTTAGAGTATAAATAATATCTATAAAATTATAAAGCTCAAAGTTCAATGCCAAGCGAGATATTTTATTTCACATTAGTCGCCTACATCGAACGGCCCGTTTGGACTACACCCCTCTACTTCCTTCTTTAATGACGTCAGGAGAACAGTTTTTGACTAAGCTCCGCCCACAGGAATGCTCCCTCAACTCTACCGAAATTCGTTTATGTACTTGCGCACTTCTTATAACTTACTGGAGTAAAACTGACGCTTTATCTTTTGTGTGATGTACAATAAACTTTATTAAACTCATCAGTATATGTTTGATCATCATTCAGACAGCAGACTTGTAGGCTATTAATAAATAATGGATACATACAAGCAGATGACAAATACGTTATAATAACCGTAATTAAACTACTAAACTAAACCTGTTCCATCTCTATACAGCACTCTGACTCTGTAGGCATTATTGTCCGACTCGAAATGAACGCCGTTACTGAGAGTTTCTGATATTATCATCATTCCGTGAGATGAATTTTTCCTGACAGACTGAGCGCGAGCTCGTGAGGCTCCGCCCCCTGTGCCGTCCAGCAGCAGCTCATTTGCATTTAAAGGGCACACACTGAAACAGCGCGTTTTTCTGAGCCCCCAAAAATGACAATTTAAACATGCTGTAAAAAATGATCTGTTGGGTATTATGAGCTGAAACTTCACATACACACTCTGGGGACATCAGAGACTTATTTTACATCTTGTGAAAAGGGGCATAATGCGGGACCTTTAAAAATCTTATTACCTTTTATTTTATCTATCTGGATATGAGATATCTGTACCACTCACACTGTGACATTTTAAATGATACCAAACATGATAAATACTCTGTGTTAATCATTCACATTAAACTATACATTTTCTTGGTAATTCAGGTGAATCATCTGAGCATGAGAGAGAGGGGGTGAGGGAGAGGGAACGAGATGTAGATTCGGATGACTCAGAGGTGAGACTCGTCTCAATGGTGCATGAGGGCCAGTTCAAATGGTAATCTCCAGAGGTCCTTTTGTCCTCTCAGGGTCTGGTCATCCCCGAAACAGACTGTCTGGAATTCCCTAATTTATCAATTCTTACAAACCATTTCAGAAACATGATTTAAATAATGAAAAAGCTGAAGTGTAGACGCATGATGAAATGTATGTATTTTACAGTTACAGTATTGTGCAATATCAGTCATGGTGTTTCCTGTTTGCAACAGCGTGTGTGTTAAAATACACAGAATTGTATGAATTTCAAAGTTTGACTTCTCATGGTAAATCGTTTAAAGTCTGAGTTTATTTGTGTTACTCTTCACGATGCAGAGTGTGTTTCAGTCAGAGATGAACATGTTGGTCAGAATCTGGTGCTTTTAATGATTACAATGTAAGGATATCGAACACTTTCTGCTGTCGTGTCATGATTTTACTTTAATTTCACTTCTATAATCTCTAAAGTTCAGCCGCTTGATTCAGTTCAGAAGAAGCTGGGTAAATCATTGTGATTAGTAGATCCGTGTGGAGCATGAGGAGGTTCAGAGGTTTGCGTTGAAGCCGGTCCAGTGTTTGAGCAGGAGGTGTGCGATGGCCTGTCGGGGGGGCATGTTGAAAACCGCACGCTTGTCTTTCACCAGAGCGTCGATCACCTGAACAGAGGAAAGCGTTGGGATGGCTCTGTTATTTAGTGATGGCAATTTCAAAACACTGCTTCATGAAGCTTCCAAACAGTGACGAATCTTTTGTTCCAAATCACTGGAATCACGTGACTCTGGCTGTTCGATACACGCTCCGAGCGTCACGTGATGTCAGCAAACGAGGCTTCATTACGTCATAACCGTTTTGAAACGTTTCAAAACAAATGGAAAGTTCAATGGCTCAGCGCTGGGGACGATGATCTGTCACTGAGAACCAATGAACATGTGTCTGTGGGCTTTACCTCGTCTCTGATCAGTTTTATACAGTTGTAGACATTTTAATTAGACATTAGTATATTAAGATGAATAATGCTAGTCAGGGCCGTTTCTAGGCATAGGCAAACTAGGCGGTCGCCTAGGGCGCAAACAGCTGGGGGGCGCCAGTGAGAGCCCCCACCCCACCAAGAGATTTTTTTTCTCACCCTGGCGAGTGGAAGAAAATCCTTTTTTTTTACATTTCCGATAATGAAGCGTATATTTTTTCACTAAGTGCCTGTCTTTTTGGCAAAAAGACGCCCACTTCTTAATATCTACAGTGGCATAGGTCGTAAGGCGTGAGGTGCTTGAAAGTAGCTTTTGATGCGTTCGACCCGAGTTCGAATCCGCCTTTTGCCTAACTCGCTCTTCTCCCCTTTCCCAAGACATGAGATGTAAAAGTTATAGCCTAGCATAAAGGTCTCTAGCGTTACATTTTGTCAACGAACTAAAATCGAAATCGTGATATGGCTTTGTGCCTTTATAAAACAGCACAAGACTTTAATTAAGTAGCCTATATAGGCATTCTGTTTGTGCTGCGTGATTTAAAGAAAAGTGCGCACTTTGCTCATGCGATCAGGTGTTTTTCTCCAAAATAAAAGCTCAAGGGTTTATTTCTTGCAACTTGCAAGTGAAAAAATTAGGACAAAAGTATTGTAATTTTCCTATACTATAGTAGGCTATAATGTAAAATATACTTACTGTATATAATTTATACAGTACATATTATTGGCTATATGGATTTTACGTCATAAGAATACTTAAAAATCATAAACACCAGTGATAATGTAATGTAGATTGAGACTCTATATCATAACTAAGATGTTTGAGCCCTTTAGTGTCCAGGTACAAGTCAATGTTTTTTCTTTGTTCAATGTGCACAGTTCATGGGTTGAAGCTCTTAATTTTTAGCTCTCAAAGTGCACCAGATTGATGCATTAATTTAACCTTAAAATGTACAAAATTTTCTAGCGGGGGAGCATGCCCCCGAAACCCCCTAGAGGGACAGGGGTCCACACAACATAGTTTCACAAAATCCTATGGGAGAGAACGATCATTTATTAATTAATTTATTACCTACTCCAGCATAGTGCAACAACAAAGTCCTTTTTAAGTGAGTAAAACTGTTAATGCCAAATTACAATATATAATTTTTATATATAATATATAAATATATTTATATATTTATAAATATATATAAATGGGGGGGGGGGGGGGTGCTCAATAGGAATCTTGCCTAGGGTGCCAAAAAGGCTAGAAACGGCCCTGATGCTAGTTAATAGTCTGTTACTGGTCTGTTTAGCTGAGCCATTCATAGAACAAACAAAACAAACCCTGACAACTGATAAAAGAACATATAAAGACTTGATAATCTTTTTAGATGATTAGATCATTGAGTTCCAGTGTGTGTGTGTGTGTGTGTGTGAGCGACGCACCTGTTGGCGTGTGAACCAGCGCGCCTCTTCGATCTCGTTCCCGTCCGCCGTGACGTCAGTGGTCAGAGCGACGCAGTGGCAGCCAATCATCAGGCAGGAGGGCATCGGCCAGGCCTGACTCGACAGGTACTGCACGGGTCCCACCTGAACACCACTCTCCTCCAGAACCTCCCGCCTCACCGCAGACTCCAGCGCCTCACCTGAGCCGCACACATGATCGTCAGCAGCCAATCACACGCAGAACATTCTTTCAGATACACTTTTATCAGCACTTTTATGATGGACAGATGCACTTTGATCTGTAAGAATCTATGAATTCACACTCATTTTAGACTTTTCTTCAGAAAATTCTCTAGAAAAAGTCAGAATTGCGCGATAATGTTACCATTTCAAACTTGTAATTGCATTTCAGTTCGATTCACAGTTTTTATTGTATAGCATTTTTAACCTCGCAATTCGGACTTTTTATCTCACACTTGTGAATTTATATCTTACAATTCTTACAATACAAGTCTAATTGGTAATAAATATCTTAAAGGTGCAGTGTGTAATTTTTAGCGGCATCTAGTGGTGAGGTTGTGAACTGCACCCAACAGAAGTTACGGTGGCCGACAGGAAGTGATGTCGTCGTCTGAGACCGCAGAGATTAGCCAGTTAAACAATGAGGTTTCTTTACAAAGATAAATTAAGGAATTAGGTTTACTTAATTATTCAGTAAAACGATGTTATTGCGAATGTTATTGTGACTTGTTCATCATTGTGTCAGTGTTTATTCGCTGACTTTAGCTCGCTTCTTTACACGAAGAACAACATAGTGACGAAACGTGTTTGTCCGTTCAGGGCCACCGTAGAAACATGTGGATGTAAGCGGACCCGCGGTGTGTGTAGAGAGAAACGCCTCATTCTAAGCTAATAAACACACAACGCTTCATTATGTAAGCTCTTTATACACCACTGACAACACAGTTATGTGTCTGATAGTGCATTTCTGTCAACAGATCCTCCTCAATATTACACACTGCAGCTTTAAATGGCATAAGAGAAGTATGGAAGCTTAAGATTTGGGTTTCAGATACCTGGCTCCACGAACCCGGCGAGGCACGAGAACAGTCCTGGAGGAAAGGTCTTCTTGCGTCCCAGCAGACACTGATTCCCATCGGGATGAAGGACTAACATGATCACCACCGGATCTGGAAGTGCAGATGGACAAGCCAGACGTGTGAAAGATCATATTCCCCGAGCTCCGGCTGAGCCGTAATTGGGAGTTTACTTGCCAACTCTGGGATAACAGGTGTTGTGGACGCCCTGGAGACTTCTGCAGCCTGCTCTCAAACAGGTCCTCTTGTAGCCGGCCTCCTCTACTTTAGTGGCGCTGCCACACGTCGGGCAGAACCGGTACCGGCTGTGCCACGCGAGAACGGATCTGGCCTGAGCCACGACGCCTGTGTGTGAAAGCATGATTCATGTAATAAATAAAGCACATCTTACATCATAAACTATATTTACAGCCAAACCAAAACTTATTCGGACACCAGATATCATTTTCACTAGTGTGATCAGGACACTATAGTTCATTTCTGTAAGTGAGGAGAGCAAAATAAAGTAAACTGTGACATATTATACCCAAATATTCTTCATCCAGTGACTACCAGTGACATTATCCACACTTTGAGCTGATCATGTTTTGCTGAAGTGTGTTTTCTTTAATTGCTAATGCTCTTTTACACACAGACTGAACACAATGAAGCATTGCTTGGTGATTGGTTGAGCTAAACTGGTATTATCTAATTGTGTAGTTAATTATTATTGTTTTATATATATTATTTGGGTGTAATATGTCACAGTTTACTTTATTTTGCTCTCCTCACTTACAGAAATGAACTATAGTGTCCTGATCACACTAGTGAAACAACATCAAAATCTGGTGTCTGAATAAGTATTGGTTTGACTGTGAGTTCAGGAATCCCACCTGCATCATCGTCACTCAGCCTCAAAAGTCCCGGCATCGCTCCCGGAAGGAAAAAACAACTGGGATCTTCAGCTTTCAGGAATTCTGTAGGATCGTCCTCAGTATCGAGAGCGAACCACGCCAGCAGATTATCCTCCTTCTCCTCCTTCTCCTGTCTCTCCACTCCGAGGAAAACCACCACCGTGTCTCCGTTCTTCAGCAGCTCCTGGACTCGCGGCGCTCTGAGTTTCCAGAGCCGGGTTTCTCCCGCTCCCGACGACACCAGAGGATTCAGCTTGTGGAAGAGCAGGAACACCGAGTCTGGAGAAGCTCGTTTGGAGTCGAGCCACTCCGAGTCGCTCCGCTTGACGCTCATTCTGTCCAGAAACTCCCGGTTGAAGAACGTGTCCGGCTCTTCCCCGGCGGGGGCGGGAAGAAGCCGACGGAGATCGGGAACGGCATCGGGAACGCTGGCCAACAGACGGGCGATGTGTCGGTGACCCCAGAACTGAGCCACATCTGCTGCCGTCTGACCCGAGCGGTTTGTGCCGCTAGTGTCGCATCTGAGAGAAAGAGACGATAATCTCAGGGCGAGAGTGAAGTTAAAGATAATCTGCATATTGTGCTTCATGTAAAGTCAGATTAAACGAGTCGTTCACCTCAGGATTAAAGTTTCCTGATAGTTTATTCTGCCGCACGCCATCCAAGATGTTCATGTCTTTCTTACTTCAGCGGAAAAGAAATGAAGGTTTTGAGGAAAACACTCCAGGATGTTCCTCCATATAGTGTCTTCAATGGGGTCCAACGGGTCGAAGGTCCAGATGTGAGTTTCAGTGCAGCTTCAAAGTCTCGACACGATCCAGCCGAGGAATAAGAGTCTCATCTGGACAAACCAGCGGACATTTTAGAACTAAATACACATTTATATACTTTATAACCACTAATGCTGGTCTTGCTCTCGCTGTGATGCGACACACATTACGTAATCAGGGTGAAAGGTCAAGCATGTTCCGGTTCAGAAATGTAAGGAAGAGCGAAAAACTCCATCTCAGTTTCTCCTCCAACTTCAAAATCGCCCGACATCGTTATTTTACTTTTTATTTATTTTCATAAATGGCATTTGACTTAATGTTTACACAGCGAACATGCAAACACTGGGTCTGTTCTTCCCCCACGTCACGCTTGACTTTTCACCCTGATTACGTAATGTGTGTCGCATCACAGCGAGAGCAAGACGAGCATCTGTAGGTTAAAAGTATATAAATGTGTATTTAGTTCTAAAATGTCGGCTGGTTTGTCCAGATGAGACTCTTATTCCTCGGCTGGATCGTGTCGAGACTTTGAAGCTGCACTGAAACTCACATCTGGACCTTCGACCCGTTGGACCCCATTGAAGACACTATATGGAGGAACATCCTGGAGTGTTTTCCTCAAAAACCTTCATTTCTTTTCCACTGAAGAAAGAAACACATGAACATCTCGGATGACGTTGGGGAGAATAAACTATCAGGAAGACTCCTTTAATATGGAGGCCCTAATGGGACATATGCATATTTCAATGCTTTTGCGTTCCCCTGAGAAACTGCGTTGAGTATTAATGCTCTCTCCTCTAGTTCGGGCAGGTGTTGGTCTCTCACCCGTGGGACAGTAAGACTTTGGCCACGTCGAAGTGTCCGTTTCTGGCGGCCAGCATTAGGGCGGTCCAGCCCTGCTCTCCTCGCTGGTTCAGGAGCTCTGCGGACCGAGACATCAGGACCGACACCGTCTCCACATCTCCTCGAGACGAGGCGTCCAGGAACCGCGCCAGCAGCTCGTCTGAGAACATCTCTGGGAACGCTAGCGGGAAACTGACACCCCACTGAGTTTCATCAGCACAACTTTACAATAAAGTCCCATTAGTTCACATTCACACATGCATTGCTCTGATGTTAACAAATGAATCCTTCAAGTAAAGTGTTACAGAAAATTTTAAGGTAAAATTATGCATAATTTTACTAATATGCATGTATATCTATATAAAACTCCACAAGGTGAGCGTATCTATATTAACATTATTCATTTAAAATAATTATGCATAATTACATGCTAAACCAAACCCTATAGTAAGTACATGTAGTTAATAATTATTACACAGTTCTTAAATGCATAATTACACTGTAACACGAATACCTTAAAATAAAGGGTTAAGGTGATGTAGTTACATTGTACTTACTCAAATGAGTACTAAGGATGCACAAATATGAAAATTTTGGCCGATATCAAAAACCGATAATTCTTTATATTTGAAAGCCAATAACCGACATATATTCGCTGATAAATCTAAATCCAAATTTTTAGATCATTTATTAGAGTATGGTTACAAAAACAAAAGTCTCACCATTAAAAGCCACGTCCCAAACACACAATTATAATTATGTCCTCATTATAATTTTATATAGCCGATATGACACATGTTGCATTTCACTGTATTTTCCTTTTTTGAAGTGATTCCAATCATATTTCAAGCAACTCAAACCCATCATGTTGAACAGTGCGCATCTGAAGGAGATAATACATTATTTATCGGCTTTAATATATCGGCCACATTTTCTTATCAGGCCGATAACGATAACATTAAAAATGAACATATATCGGCGATACCAATATATCTTGCATCCCTAATAAGTACTGAGTATTATTAATTAATTAAGTTACGGTTGTGGTTTAGTTTAGGGTTAGTTTCTTGTAATTATGCATAATTTACTGTTATGACTACAGTAAGTACATGTAGTAACGTGTAACTACATCACCTTCAAATAAAGTGTTCCCAATGCGTTTATCATTTTAAGCAAAAACTTTAATTTACTTACATTTTTACAATTTATAAAGCAAGTTTTATTTAATTAATTTGGCTGTAAATCACTATTGAGGAAACATCATAGTTAACAAAATATTTTCTAAGAACGTTTTTATAATGTTCCCATTAAGTTATAATATGTAATAATAATAATGTAATATGAAATAGATATTGAATCTGGATCATCATTGGATAGCCTATTGGAAATATATTTATATCCATTTATTTCTGTATTTCAGATTGATTATGTCAGTCCAGAAGCTTATATTCAGTTCTTTTCGTCTGTTTTGCGCAAAAGTAAATTTGATCAATAACACGATAAACGATGACTGTTATATTTTATCATCTGACATTCCTCTACATAACAACAATATAGTGTTTATGCATTTTATTATTTATTAAAATTGCCAGAAAATATAATTACTCACCAGACAATCTGTTAATTTATTTCAGAGGTTGGGTTGAAGTTCAGAGTGATTTTGATGTTTTGTAACGCGTCTGTTTGCCTGTCGCTCGGTTATGACGCACTGAAGCGCCTGTGATATTCTCCTGCGCAAGCGCGACACCTAGTGGAGAGAAGCGGTAATTACAGCACACTGTAAAGTTTGGCCAGTCACAGACTGAATTTAATTCTCATATTCCTCAAAACCAGTAAATCAACAGGTTTCTGTCTAAATACTTTAAATTAATTTTGTAGACAAACATATATAATACCTATACAACTCTGTGACATGTTTTTATTTTAAATAAAAAATGTTTTTCATGTAGAAGTTTTAGTGGATGTTAATGTTGAAGGAAAGCGAGGTCGATCACACAGATCTGCACTCATTCTTTTTCTCTTTCCTATTTGCAGTTCTAACTTTTGCAAAAAAAATAGACAAAATACAGATTCCTAACAGAAGATGTTTTGTCTGGTATCAATAACCAGTCAATCCTGTGAACAGCGAGTGTTTCTGATAACTATAAATAGCTAATCTTCTATCATCTATCATGAGTTCGACAGAGAGAGCCAGGAAGAGCAGAAGCAGGAGCCGAAGTGATGTTAAATTAGTAGAGTTGGTTTATTGAATAATCTTAGTTGCGCATGTTTCGTCTGACCAGTACAAACTCAACAAGTGTGTTATTACACCAAAGCACAAGAACTTTAACATTTTATACTTTAAAAACTGTTTTGAAATTGTGAAAACAAACCAACAATCGGATTAAATCAACAGAAGAAAAACAAAAGCAATATATAAACATAAAACGACAAATTATGTAATAAAATGAATACATGATAGCCTAAATCAAACGACAACTACATGAATGACTTGCGATTATAAAATTAAATAGAATAAAAACATACACATACATTTCAATCATTGTGAATATCGACTGCACATTTAATTGTTTTTATTTTGTGTAGACATTCATTTCTTAGTATATTTAACATCATTTTCATCCAGACTAGCATTTTCACTAAAAATCCTTGCAGTTACTGTAGCAGTTATTTTGTTGGTTGTGAAAAAGCCCAGTTGAGTTGCCTTTTCTCTTTATATATTGGCTGAAATCACTGCAAACAGGGTTTGCTAGTTTCCCCAGCGCTGTTCTCTCAGACGGCCACACTGTTGGGGATTCGGTCTGGAGACAGTACCAATACGGCACTTGCAAATCCTCATTTCGGCTCTTGATGATGTTGGTCACTTCAGCTAATTTCTTGCGGAAAGTCTTGGCGGCTTCCATGTACAGTATCAGTTCCAGTACATATCTGGATACTCGCCTAGAATCAGTCAAACCTCGTTGTCCTGGAATTGACTGAGGGCCCAAACTGCTCCAAGATGCCAAGAGGAACGTCCGCGGTCCGGCAGACTCTCCATGATGTGCTTCATATCCACCTGGCCCTTCTGAGCCGGAGGGGGCTTCCGCATGGTGGAAGGGCTGTTGGGGACCCAGGAGAACCAGTCGTACTGGAACACAGGACAGACACACAGATATCAGAAGAGTGTGAGATCACATATTCATCCTGAAGAGTGTGTGTGTAAACGCACCTGTCCAAAGTTGACTGCAGCGTGTTGTGCTGAAGCTGTGAAAATCACAACGGTCAGGAACTCGATCAACTGCTCCCGAGTGTTCAGGGAATCCGGGAACTCTGTGAACATTGGCTACAGGTTTACCACATGCATGCATTTAAGAGTGACGTAAACAATGTATATGCTAGCATACAAACATTGTAAACATGTCACATCCCAGGGCGTAATTGACCGTTCGCAAAGACCTACAATGGTCAATACACCATTTTTCAAGTTCAAGTCCACAGACGTCAATCTGCTAACTCATGTCTGGTTTGTTTTTCCTGATAAAAATGGCAATTCGACCTTATGATTGATCAGATTGCCCATCAATCAAACAGTGTTGCGTGTTAATCTTGTTGTACATTTACATTTATTCATTTAGCAGACGCTTTTATCCAAAGCGACTTACAAATGAGAACAATAGAAGCAGTTAAACTAACAGTAGGACAACAATATGCAAGTGCTATGACCCTTCTCAGTTTAATCTAACGCAGAATTATTTTTTATTTTTTTTAGAATAGAATGGAGAAGTAGAGAAAGTGTTAGTATTACTGGATCAAGTGCTGTCGAAAAAGAAGTGTCTTCAGCCGTTTCTTGAAAGTGGCTATGGACTCAGCAGCTCTGGTTGAGTTCGGCAGATCATTCCTCCAGCAGGGAACAGTCATGGTAAAGGTCCGAGAAAGAGATTTTGTGCCTCTTTGAGATGGCACCACAAGACGTCGTTCACTTGCAGAGCGCAAGTTCCTGGATGGCACGTAAGTCTGAAGTTAAGAGTTAAAGTAAAAGGGAGCAGAACCAGTGGTTGTTCTGTAGGCAAACGACCACTGGTTCTGCTCCCTTTTACTTTAACTCTTAAAGTAACTCTTTTTACTTTAACTGCTGTTGTACAACAGTTCACTGAAGACTTGGTTTTCTTAAGTTCACTGACAGTTGAGGGATTTAAATTTGAAACGGTTTACAATGTGATTATTTTGGAAGCAGTGGGAAGGCGGATGCCATTTTGGTTAATGTCAATGTTTTCTCCTGTCTTTGGTTAGAGAGGGAGTTGGGTATGAATTATTGAATATACCAAATAAAGTTTAATTTGGAATTTTTGTAATGCTGGGACAGGAGATCCTGTACTCACCACAATTCTTCGGACAATTCTTCAGACCAGAGAAGCAAACATCCTGAACAAATGCTTGAATCTCCTTGTCTTTCTGAACCATCTCATCACTGCCATAGCAGATCTTCACCACGTCAGAAACAAAACTGGAGGAAGATCAAGTTAAATGACTCAGCAAGTTTCCCACCCACAGTTCGTTAAGCATTTGCACGACGGTTAATCTCAAATCTGACACCGCATCTATAATATGGTTTGGTTAAAAAAAAAAAAAAAAAAAAAAAAGGGCCAGTGCTGCATTGTCAAAGAAGTTTCATTTGCACACGTTAGGCCTTGTAGGTTAAAACATTGAAGTACAAGACACGAAAGAGAACATGCGCGTTAAAAGTTGTGCGTGAATACTAAATTGAGTTTCATGTCTTGCGCTTAATGGACAAATTCACACAAAATTATCAAAATGCCCATCTTAGCGAGTATCCTAGTAAACAGTCGTTTACATTTAGTCATTTAGCAGACGCTTTTATCCAAAGCGACTTACAAATTAGGACTAAATTAAGCGAGTCATCATGAAGAGGCAAAAACAAAAACGCAAGTGCTCAAGAAGTTTATGTCTTAAGTGAACAGTCGAGAAAGGCAGCGCATGTGTACCGTATCAGTATATTGATCCATGCATTAGGTCTTAAAGGGACAGCAGCCTAATATGCATGCATGATTATTTGTTCTTATTTTATTACTGGATTTTTGCCTTTAATAATGTTTGAAATTTATATGGGTTACACTAGTTTCGCTGTGGTACCAACTGGAACAGAGAATTGCGAAATTTCACTGGTATCTAAAATTTGTCTCATAACCTTTTTCATTACAATACAAGCACATAAAAACTGAACCGGGAGTAATTCAAACAGTCACACCCCTAATTTGAAAATCTGTACATTTGTGTATTTAATCAAGTACCTTTTGACTGCCTCCCAGACCATCATGCCGTCGTCTCTGTAGTAGTAGTTGGGCAGATCTTCCACTCCTCGAGCTTTCATGGCCTCAGGGAAGCACATGGACTTATAGGTTAAAGTCTTCATGGCCTTTTGAATCACTTCCACAATTGCAGATCCTCCAGTGGCATTAGCCTTTGAAACACAAGGACACGAGTGAATCTTTGAGTCTCAGACTACATTTTTGTAGACACTTCTTTAGAGAAGTGCAGTGAAGTCTACAAAACGGAAGCCAGAGCCGACAGCTAGAGGACTGAATATCAAGCCAAAGACTGCATGCCTCTTCAGACCTCAAAGTCATGTGAAAGAACCAGGAATAACCATGAAAAGAAAAACTGTGGTTCCTTAAAGGGAACTGTTTATTCAGGGTTAAAGATACCTTGTCAAAAAGCCCAGATTCACAGATGAGTTTCTCTCGAGCCGCAGTGTTGATGGCAATGGTGAAACGGACATGAGGTATCAGCAGCTGTGAGGAGAACATAAAGGCTGCAGTGATTTTCTGCAAGATGACGGCCTTCGAGAATCTACCTTGTACACTGGATGGACTGCAGCGAGCTGTCTGTACATGGCTATGGCAAAAACCTCAGATGTCAGATGTGTCCTGAGAAGGTGTGTGACCACCTGGTGTACATTAAAGTCGGAGGATTTCACCCACATCTTGGCTAGCATCCAGTCGTAGCGATCATCGCTCGGGAGAAACAGTGTTCGCCCCCCCCAGCAGGGGTCTGACGACTGAGCTGTTTCAGATCAAGTAAACCAACAGAATATTTAGGTAAACTCAGAGCGCTAACTTAATTTGAAGTAATATTTCACCAAATGATTTCTACAGACACCTGAATAGCGATCGGCATGATTTCATTCTGGCTGTTCCTGTACAGAAGGCAGAAGGGAGCAGACAGACACTGCTGGGTGTTCGGGTCGGTGGCATTGGCTCGCACTCCCTCCAGGATCGCATAGTCTGCGATGTAGACGTTTCCCTCCTGTAATAGAGAGGTGTTTAGAGTGACACTGGAGAAAAGCTCATCATTCTTCATTCACATCCAGAACTGACCACTGCAACGGTCCAGTCTACACCACTGAGGACCAAGCATTATCTTCTGACCTTTAACTCCTCCTGTAGTGTGAGACCTCGATCCAGGGAGTCTTTCACCATCTCCTGCGAGACTGCGAACCCGTCTGGAAGACTCGTGCACTTCCGGATCACAGGATTGCAGCCGTTTAAGAACTGATAGCCAAACATGAAGTCCTCTTCCCAGTTCTGCATCACATATTCTGGGAATAATGCCAGTGAGTTTAGGGGAATGCAAACAATGGGTCTTTGCCTGTTCATTTCATGTCTTTGCCCACAATAAGTTGGACAGCTCATTTTTATATAGAAAAAAAAAAAACAGGAAGAAACTGTTCAAACCTGACACAGGGCTCTTGATTGTTAAATAGATTTCTTGAAAATCTTCAATATCTGTCCAAGACGACTGGAACGAGCTCTTCAGTTTGTTAAGACCAAGATTCTTGATCCTGAAAGAGATCACATCAGGAAAAATACACGCTCATAATCAGATGTTCTGGTTCGTTTCAGCTTCACTTGTTTCTCTATTTTGGGATATTCCCTGGTTAAAGAGTTCACACAAAAATCATTTACTCAGCCTTATGTTCCAAACCTGTATGAATTTCTCTTCAGTTGAACACATATACATATAATAATGTTGGTAACCAGACAGTCGACAGTAACACTGACATCCATATATAGTAAAAAAAAAAAAAAAAAAAAAAAAAAAAAGAGCCAATGGTTACCGTAAACTGTCTGGTTACCAACATTATTTAAAATATATTTTAGTTCATTCAGGTTTGGATCAACATGAGTAAATGACAAAATTTGGATTTTGGGGTGAACTGTCCTTTTCAGCAGTCAAACAGGGGCATTGGAAGTCAATAATAGCATATTTGTTATGGATGCAGGCGAAGGGATGAATGCAAACGGTGTAACCTACGCTTCAGTGATGTTAGCATTGAAGTCCACAGCTTTGTCAGCTTCAAACTGAACATCCAGAGGGAGTTCACTGCTCGAGTTGGCATCTATGCTCAAGGGGAAACCAGGCTGCCACTCCTTCACCCTTCAAGGAAAGTGATATGACGGTGTAAGTGTTAAGCATTTTAAACTAAAACATCTGGGGGGAAATAAAGACAACATTTACACCACCAAATGATAGAATATGGTCCAGGATTGTAACGGTGTCCTCAAACCTGAACAGTTGTTGTCTGGATTCCAGTTCCGTGCGTCTGTGATCATTTAGCAAACTGGATTTATCATCCTGAGACAGTCGAGCTAAAGGAACACACACATAAATTACAGTATTTGAGACATGCTTGATTCAGGCCTGGATAGTGATCAGAGTCGGGATAGGACTCACCCTTGCCTTCTCGAAGAACCACCGCATTTTCATTGGCGATCCAGCGATAACGGGAAGTCGAAGCGATCTCCGGAGGGAGACGTCACACTGATGTCTCGACAGTACCACTGATCATGGAGCAAGTTCTTCTTCTCAAGCTTCACCAGCACGATATCTCCCAGCGTCTCCTTCACACGGACGTCGATGGGCATCACCTTTAACGACAGCTTCTGTTAGACATACAGAGCCTTTACAATTCGGTGGCCCGTTTCAAGCACAACTGACTGAGGGTCCTTCTGTTATGAGGGCCGTTTCCAGTAAAACAGGCCTCGACTGGACATCACAGGGTGTGTGCAAACATTAAAGAGGGTTAGAGATTAAGAGTTAAGATTTTTTTTTCTTACTACATCACGCAATTCTGAGAAAAAGAATTGCAAGATAAAAAGTTATATTATCTTTTTAATTGTTATACCTTGTTTGGCGGAAACAAGCTTCCATACATTGTCAAACATATGTTAAATTAGATGATCTGTCAGAGTGCTTTATATTGCATAAACTGGGCAAATGAAGAACTACGTGGAAACTTTGGGTTACAGAAACGCAGTTTGGAGAACCTTTAAACAGTCGGTCATAGCGACTGTGATCTCTCACTTTTTGTGAGGAAACAAAAAAGGATTTAATGATCTGATAAGTGATAAACTATTTTTTATGTGATATTTAATAACATATACGCGCATCAAGAAAAAACAGATCTGACCGTTCCTCTTGCAAAACTTTCAAAGAGGGATTTGTCCAGCAGAGTCCGGCCAGTGCATCTCTCCGTGCCGACCAGCGTCAGGTGAGCGTGATCTAATGTCCCAGCGAACTCCTGTTTCCCAGTGCGGACAGAGACGGTGTACGTCAACATTGTGCTCGGATGGGAAGACATTAGAGTAACTGACTCTCACACCTGAGGCGTTTTAAAGTTAAATTCAGTTTCTGATTCGGGTGTGGTCTATCAATCTAACTTGTGATGATAGGCTTCTTGTGGTCTTTATCAAGAGATGCAGGTGTTACGAGATGTTCTGACTCAGTGGGTGGAGTTACTGAGTATTCACGCGCGGAACTGGGAATCAAGCTCCTTATCACAGCAGGATTAATGGATTATATAAAAAAGGCACATTTACTGTAGTTATCAATGCATAAACTGTAATAAATAAATACAAAATAAAAAAGTTGTTGGTTTAACTTAAAAAAGTAAGTTACCTGTTTGCCTAAAACATTTTTTTAGTTCATTAACATTTTTATTTTGAATTTATACAATGAAGGAGATTGTTAAAAAAAATAGAAACTCAAAATATCTGAACCACATTAGCTGATTTGACAAAAGATAAAAAAAGTTGTGATGACAAATCATGAAAATATATATATTTTTTACTGTATACAATTGTTTATAGTTTCGTAACCGTTTTATATATATATATATATAAATGTATTAATTAGCTCGTTTTGCGCAGTTGTCGCTTTCCTGAATGATTGCAGGCATTCACTTTGTGTAACGTTAGAATAAACACAGCAAATCTCAACACTGATTTCATTTCGTTGTGCTTTTCCTTTGTACCTCACAATGCTTTAAAACTGTAGGCCTATCTTTTACTAATTCTCATTCGTTGAATGCAATAACTGAAATAAACTTGTATAAACGTATCAAGTTTTTAAATCTATCCTAGCGTGATTGTTCTGAACTTATTGTTTATTTTGTAAATATAAGAAAAATAACTAAAAACCACACAAAAGCATGAATGTGTTTAATACAAAAGTAAAATTTGGATTAAACTAAATTGTACGAACAGAAGTGTAAAAATTAAACGCTACTGCAAATGAGAAAAATGTAATTTACTGAAACTTTTAATGTTATCCATGTTATATTTCATCTGCTACAACAATGTGAACTTTTATAATGCATTCATTTGAGGAGAATCAAAGATAAAAGTGTTACTGCATTTCTTTCAGATACGGTAGGAAATTAAATGACATGAAATGTGAAGGATTGTTAAGTGTGACATGAGGATTGTTGTGTCAGGATGCTTGCTACTATACAGAGAGCAACCTCTAAATACGCTATTTTATGACAAAGCTGTATGTCCCAAAGCTTGACTGCTTTTCTGCTACTACACACTCAAAAGTATCAAGTACCAGATATCAAGTGCATACTGTGTAGTATGGTAGGGTGTAGTATAAGTAGGTGAACTACTTATAGCAACAACATTTTCCTGCAAAAGCGCGACACTTAGTGGAGAGAAGCGGTAATTACAACATAATGCAGAACAACAGACAAGAGTTTGGACACGCAGACTGAATTTAATTTTCTCTTAATACTAAAACCCATTTAATCTACAGGCTGCTTAAATGCATAAAAATTAGTTTTATAGGACAGGCAAACACAAATTCTTGTTTTAGATTAAAAAAAAATCTTTTCATGTAAATTAAAGGAAATTCAGCACACATTCCCAGACTTCCATTTGTGTTATTTTAGAGTTTTCACTTTACACTAAATATGCACCATTAGCAAAATAGACATAATACAGAATGATTAGATATGTTCAAACTTTTGGCATATTTACATATAGATATAATAATAACAATACTAAACTTGATTTATATAGCACTTTTCAGGCAGAAAATGCAGTTCAAAGTGCTTTACATAAAAAATGATACAGTCAAATATCAACAGTGACATCACATTCAATAAAAACATGTGCATCACACATACGAGATAAAAAACATTAAATGCAACACAAACAGGATGGGATACTAAAACAGATTAATGATAATCATAAAAGTACAAGTAATCAGCAACAACACATCTAATGATAAAACATATAGGAGACAATTTATTATAAGCACAATTCAGAGTAACTAATTAATGCCAGAGTAAAAAGATTCATTTTTGACTTTCTTTTAAAAATATTAAGATTAATTCCCAAATATCGGATGTGTTCCTAGTTATGCATAAGTTACAGAGGCCGGATCACAGATTTACCTTATTAGATGAACTTACGGTTCTTGATGGGATATAATTAACGAGAGAAATGGCAATATAGTTATAGGTCCTTGTCCATTACGAGCTTGTGATGTGATGTGATGAGGAGGACTTTAAAATCTATTCTGAAAGTTATATGTCATATGTTCTCATGTATGTTATATGAGCTGCTGAAGTTTGGATAAGATGAAGTCCATTTACTGATTTTTGTGCGCGACCAGTAAAAAGTGCATTACAATAGTCAAGTCTACATGTGATAAGAGCTTGGTTTGTTTTTTCTGCAGCTTTCTGGATTAAAAAAGGTCGAATTTTAGTTTCTTAGGTGAAAAAATGAAGATTTTGAAGATTATGGGAGTTAAAACTTAAATCTGAGTCTAAAATAACACCAAGACTTCAGTTTAACCAGATTCTGGAGCAACATTTCTCCTTTAGTTTTAGTGCTAACTAATGTCAGTCTTATCCTCATTTAAGTTTAGAAAGTTATTACTATTACCAAAACAATAAAGGACTGAGCCAGCGGGTTTCATGTTTCTCAGACACATGCTCTCCAAGTTTAACATACAAATCTCTCCCTTTAATATGTTTAACCCAATTTAACACACATATCAGACCTTAAGCTTTTCCAAACGATTGATTAAAATATCATGGTATTCGACTTTAGAGCTTTTGACATTTGTTTAGTCCCTTTCCCCCAAATGTAGGATCATCTTTTCCCCACAGTGTGTTTTTGTTGAGCTGTACATGTGCATTAGTCAGCAAGAGCGTGGATTACTGATTAACTCCGTCAGTTTGTGGGTCAGAAGCTCGTCCGGCTGCAGAAGATCTGATCCTGATGGAGAGACAGGAGGACTGGAGGAGCAGGAGCGATGCGTGTCGGCCGATGTGCTCCGGTCCTCCACATCTGCAGACCGGCGAGTGTGTGTCGCCACGGTACGACCATCTTCTCTTTGATCAGCGTGTTTTACACAGTAATGCCAAATGCATGATCAGTATATTAAACTCATGAATGATGCATGATGTCGTTTTGTGTGTTATGCATCCAAATTCATTTTTAAATGTTCATATTTGCTATTATTGTGAAATGTCGTGGATTATGGAACAGAGCGCAGAGTTTGTTGACTTTATGTGAGCAGAAGGACTTTGTCTTGTGTCTGTATTGGCAAACACTAAGCATGATGGTGAACTGGACAGAGTAAAGCTGAAGATTAAAACACAAACACTGACACTCTCATTAATAAAGTTTATTTACTGGCATTGGTGGTTCGGCAGCGAGAGCTGAGCTCCACTCCATCAGACTGAGTCTTGCAGACAGACTCTTATTTCAGTAACACTAAACCTCAGCCTGAATGTTCTGGTGTAAGGAGACGAGTCGGCTCGGGTTAAATAACGCGTGACGTACGTGCAGTGGACACGAGAGCAGGGGTTTCTCCAGTAAAACATTCTGGCTGAATTAACTCCAGAAATGGATATGAGTGCTATAGTGAGATCTTTCTAGAAGATGTTTAAAGCTTGAGGATCTCTGCGAGCTGAACTGTTTACGGTAACACGAGATGTTTGTCAGTTCTGTTGTGCTGGTGTTTATTTACTTCACATGATGTTTGACCGAATGCATTTATGTTTTCACAGTCAGAATGCTGAAAACGGAGACGAGGAGGACGGGAACAGAATGACGAGGCCTGAGGCTCTGATCTCGCTGGACGCTGAAGCCGACGTCTCTGCCAGAAGAAGAAAACCAACCCTCGTCAGGTTAGAGATGCTCTTCTTCTCGTTCTCCTGCACAAATATCGAAACATTCTTAAATCAAGAGACATTTACTGGAGAAGAAGCAAAATGACTGAAGATATTAAGTCTTTTCTAATGAAAAAAGCATCAAAATTAAGCAAATTTATGTTTAAAACAAGAACAAATGGTGTCAGAAAATATTATCTTGTTTTCACTTTGAATTAAGATTATTTTTCTGACTCCATTTTCTGATCTTTGTTCTTGTTTTAAACACAAACTCACTTCATTATAAAAAAAAAAAAATCATCAAGCAAGACTTAGGGCCCTATCTCGCACCCAGCGCAATTGACTGTGTACAGCGACGCATGTTGCATTCCTATTTTGACTTTTCCCTCCACAGACGCACGTCGGTAAATTAGGGAATGAACTTGCGCTCCCGGGGGCGGTTCAGCGAAAAGAGGAGGCGTGTTCCGGCGCAAACGTTCCCTGGTGCTATTTTGCAGTTTCAGAAAACAATTCCGCCACTGACCAGGAGAAGCCTCGTCTAAAGTCAGCGGCGCGTCCACATGTTATTCAGAGGCTATTTTAAGGGCGCATGCTTGGCCATAATCAATGTAGAGTGTGCACAACGCACACACACTTTGCTTCTCTCATCTACACACAGACGCAGCAGTTTCATTTTTAGAAAACCATACATAATTACAAGGAAAAATATTCCACACGAGGGAAATCAGTAGCTATGTTTCCATCAACTTGTCAATCAAATTATCTGAAGTTCGGAAAAAAAAAGTGTGTTTGCTGAAAGTGTGTTTCCATCAAACGGCTTTAAAGGGAATAAAAACCTGTGCGTAATGACGTCACATGCTGTTTTGCGATCAAATTGGTATATCGAATTGATTTGAGACATTTTAAGGTGTTTCCATTCATTTTCACACTGAATCACACAACATTCAAGCAAACATTTGCGAACAAAGTTTTGCTAGACAAAATGGATCGCGCCATCTACCAACAAATGATCAATATTGCACAAGTTGTAATGGTGCAGAGTCCTGCACGGGTCCATTTTTTGAGACCGCCCCGCCCGTACCCGCAAAGTTCAGCAGATCTGACCCGTGCTGCGATAAATCGCACACAAGCTAAAATCATTCAATTTAAAGTGCTTTATTTTTTATCTCGCACCTCTCTCAACATCACCATAGTCTCATGAATGGGCTAATGAGCGCTAAAGTGCGCTTTGTTTTGGGCCATTCAAGTAGCCCTAGGCTACCTCCAGTTCACGTGCGGGCGCCTCTCCATGTCCTGATTATAGCCTATTGCCTGAGATTTAGCTCTTATATATTAAATCCAGGAAAATGGTTGATTAAACATTGATTAAAATTAAGATACAATTAATACGAAATGAAATTCACTTTAAAGAAAGTCTTTCTACAAAAACAAACTTAATAAAGTTGTCAAAATCATGTCTGCCCACTCCATTTGTCTCCCGATATTCGGGATCATCTTATCTTATTCATGCTTTTTTCACTTTTCATATAATCAACATAAAAAAAATACATAAAAACTAAATCGTTTTTTAATGACAGGGCTACAACACAGGCTTATTAGCCTGCCCTACAATCATTGAATATTATTTTGCTTGATTGACGGGTTTTTATTTAAAAGAAAGAGCGTAGCCTACGTTTGTAGACCTATAATAGGCTATGGGCAATTTACTTAGGCCTACTAAAATATAATTAATATTATTTTATTGCATTTGTATTAGTTGTTTGAAGAGTAAAAAAATAATAAAAAAAAATCGGTCGATCTTAACGCAAGTTTACTACAACCGGCCATTCGGTCGGACTAAAAGGGGGGGAAAAAATTATTGGGTCGGTCCTAAATTGACAGGATCGGTCGGGTAACGGCAAAGACTATTTTTAAGGATGCCCAAAACACAATATTTGCGAGTGTGTAATGGCAATTTAGACAAACAAATATTACACATATTTTTCATCTGCTACCCGCCCGCAAGGAGTTCATTATCCGCCCGCATCCCCGCCTGTGAATTTTAGGAATCATGTCACAATCAATCCGTTTTAGCCACTTTTATGCAGGTACCCAACCCATTGCAGGACTCTAGGTGCTTATGTGACAGCTGATAGCGACATTATTTGACTGTTATGGCATTTCTTAGATTTTTGCTATAATAGCCGTTTTATTTTTCTGTTAAATTCAATTCAAAAAGTATCTCGTCTCCTCGTTTGTCCACGTTGTTGACACCGCCCATGTGTGCAAACCAGACAGTATTATAATGGGTGCAAACTGGGCGGAAATTAACTAAAACTTTTTCTTTTGTGGTGGGTTGTACCCAAAATGACCTAAAACTTAATCGCAATGCATTATTTATTCGGCAAATAACGTTTCCATCAGCGTTTATTGCATAAACCGTATATCGATCAAGATCAAATCCGATCAGACCGACCGTATTTCATTTTAGTCGATATTCAAGAAATTCAATCGAATTTTACTGTTTCCATAAGGCATTTTTCATTCGATATCACATAATTCGGATAAAAACGTGGTGATGGAAACATGGCTATTGTTGTGTCCACGAAGATGTGAAAAACTAGGCATAAATCTAGCTTAGACATTTACCCAAATGATCATACGCCTGTTTAAGCGAAGCTAATCTGGGTGTGTTTCTCCATCCCCAATGTCACTTCTCTGTGTTTTACGGCCCTGACGAGAACGCCGGTCTCCTCGGCTGTGAACCGCTCCTGGCGCGCGTCTGGCAAATCCGCCGTTATAATAGCAATCCGCCATGGAACAAGTGCTCCTGCTCTTAAAGGGAATGTGAGATGTCGCTCTGATTGGTTTATTTCACGTAAAGCCCAAACCACACCTATGAGTAATGAAGCGACTTCAGACCAACACATTTTAGATTTGCGTCGGGCGCAAGAGTCATTTATCCCGCCGGTATAATAGCAACAGCGACCGAGATCCGCCCACAAAGTTACTTGCGTTTCAGATCATTAAAATAGGGCCCAGAATATCTTCCGTCATTTTGATTCTCCAGTATCTTGATTTAAGAATGTTTCGATATTTGTACTGGAAAACAAGACAGAATTTTTTTTTCAGTGTAAATATAGTTTTAATCAGTCTAATGCGTTCACTCCAGATGTGTCTGTGCTTCTCTTGATTCAGATCCAAAACACTTGATCCTTCACTTCTTCTGCAAGTCCAGAGTGACTCTGAATCCAAGTGTGAACGCAGAAAACCGCAGTCCTGTCATGTGCGTGTCATATCCCCGTGCGACGCGAGACTGGTGACGTGATCCAGGGTCACATATATTCCATCATGGGATCATTTTATGAATTTAGTTTTATTTAATTTTGTTTTTATTCATTTTTTGTTTTTCATTTGATTTTATGAATTAAGCAGCTCATAAACATACTTCATCACTAGAAAGATATTGAAATAACCTGTTAAACATGAATATATTATGTGACATTTCCCCTTATATAGAGGCTTTTTGGCATATATGGTTCTTTAAAACTGAGTCAAGAACCCTAGAGTTCTGTATAGAACCCGACTGAAGCGTTTGTGTTGTGTTTCAGTCTCTGCGCACTAATTCCCAGTACCACAAAGTTTTTAAAGACATAAGTGAAGATGAACATCTGAGACAGAGTACGTATCCTCAGTTTGATGTTTGACAATGATTATTTCACTTTTAATGAACACACAGCGAAGCTTTGATTGGTTTATTCCAGGTTACACATGCGCCCTGCAGAAGGACATGCTGTACCAGGGCAGACTGTTCGTGTCCGACAACTGGATCTGTTTCCATTCCAAAGTGTTCGGAAAAGACACTAAGGTAAAACCTGAACCTACACTAGCGTTCAGAAGTTTGAAGTCAGTAAGATTCTGAAGGAGTCTCTTCTGCTCACCAAAGCTGCGTTTATTTGATCAAAAATACTGTAAAAACAGTGAAATATTATTCCAATCTAAAACATCTGTTTGAATATATGCTATAGTAAAGTGTAATTTATTCCTGTGATCAAAGCTGAATGTTCAGCATCGTTACTCCAGTCTTCAGTGTCACATGATCCTTCAGAAATCACTCTAATATGAGGATTTGATGATCAAAAACTTTATGATTATTATCAGTGTTCATATTTTTGTGAAATATTTTATTTTTTCAGGATTTTTTAATGAATAGAGAGTTCAAAAGAACTGCGTTTATTTGAAATAGAATCTTTAGCAACATTATAAATGCCTTTACTGTCACTTTTGATCAATTTAACGTGTCCTTGATGAATGAAAATATTAATTTATTTTTACTGACCCCAAACTTTGGAACTGTAGTGTATTTTATATTATATCTCAGGGATGTTCTCAGAACGTGGCAAGATTCTCTCAAAGTTATGAACAAACGTTCTTCTAGTGACGTCGATAGAGTTTGCTTAAATGTCTTTAATAAACAAAAAAAGCATTATTTATACATCGTTGGAAGTTTTTTTTCTTTCTGAAACGTTTCAGTTGGATGTTCCTCTAACGTTTTCTAAATGTTACTTGTTGCAGAGAACATTCAAAAGTAACACTCTCATAATGTTTGAAGAATGATACAATGTAATGTTTCCTTAACTTTCAAATAACCAAGAACATTTTTTTTGCCGTCAATAATTACGTGTTTATAATTTAATGGGAACGTCAGCAAAATGTTCTTAAAGCATATTTTATTAGCTGTTTTTCATCATATTGTTTTTTCCTTCAGATTGCGATTCCAGTGGCTTCAGTGACCGTCATCAAGAAAACGAAGACGGCCATCTTGGTGCCGAACGCACTGGTTATTTCTTCAGCGCACGAGCGGGTAAAAGAGGTTCGGCTTTCATGTGAATCTGCTTGTGATTGTGGCCGTTTTACTACAGTAATCACTGTTATTGTGATTTTTCCAGCATGTGTTTGTTTCGTTTCTGTCTCGAGACACGACTTACAAAGTTTTGATGTCCGTGTGCCCTCAGTTGGTTGTAAGTTCTTCAGTCACACAAATTTAATTGAGTTCAGCTGAATCGTATAGTTTCTGATGAATAAATGTGGCCGGTCTGCAGCAGAAGAGTCCTGGAATCAGTCAGAACATCCTGAGAGCAGATCCGGCATCTCTGCCCACGGTAAGAGCTTTCGGGCCCTTCATTTATACAGCACTTTAACAATACAGATGTTTCACAGCAGCTTTACAGTGATAACAGGAGATTACAGTAACAGAGATTGTTTAGGCTTTACAGCAGATCTAGAATAAAGTTATTGTCCAGATAAAGTTAGTTTTGATTGATTCATTTCTGTTGTATTGATTATTGACTATTGATTCACATCTTTAACCTCGCGCACGAGCAGATCCGTTTCATCGCTAGAGAAGTGTTCAGTTTTTCCGCTTGCTTGCGCGAGCGCAACTGGCTTTTAAAGGGAATGTGAGATGAGACT